>NC_088301.1:52986849-53160375 GCF_032854445.1 Liolophura sinensis | reverse complement strand
GCTCCTCTCCGGCCGTAAGTGGGAAGGTCTGCCAGCAACCTGCAGATGGTCATGGGTTTCCTCCGGGCTCTGCCCGGTTTCCACCCACCATAATGATGGCCGTCGTCGTATAAGTGAAATATTCTTGAGTACGGCGTAAAACACCAATCAAATAAATAAATAAATAAACAATTATCTATTAAGATACATGTACCGTATTAATGTTTGTGGAGCTGTTGTGCTTAGTGCCTGTAAGGGAAGAGGTATACTTGTAAACTTACCCTTGGAGTTTTGGGCTTCTTCACTGGCTGGATATCACAGTCATCAGATTTGCAACGAAGTTCAACTGTCTGTGAAAACAAAGATGTTTATAAGTACATGTAATTATCCATCAAAACATGTAGCTGTCCATTCAATACATTTCCACATTTTTATTGCACAATATAGAAACCATAATCCATGAAGTTTTTGGTTTACACGGCACTAGTACATAAAGTTCCAATAGAAAACCATGTGTACTACTGTGTATAAAGCTGTTCAAATATTCTCATCCATAACTGACAACACCGAAATGGTTGTTAAACAAAAAATAATGATTAAAAGAAAGTAAAAGGTACATACACATATACATGGATGTATATGCACAGGTATGCTATCATAAAAGGACATCTAAAAACGCTTTTGCCACCTTTCATTTAATCAAACAATGCAAATACATGTACCTGCAAGAAAATCTGAACTCATCACCTCCAAATCTTTGATAAGGTAGAACTCCATATTCAAAAAGTCATATTTTGTGCAATGAGTTTATGAACTTTTTCATATATGTACATCTACAGGTGCAAGAACTTTCTTTAATTTTCTTTAAACCTACAACAACTCAACATTACATGTATCTTGGCATGCAGGTTCAAAGCTACAGAGGAAAGCAACAAGGTAAGCTGGTCAGAAGGCTGCAGTATACTGACAATCACAGAAAATATATAATGTTAGACACACTTCAGGTATTAAAGTCTTTTAAAATTAAAGTAGAATTCAGAACTCAGGTAATACATAAAAATTTAATTACAGTGTATGATACATAAAAATTATTACAAAGAAACATCACATTGATGACTTATAATCACTCTACTTCATCCAGGAATACCACTGACCAGTGATGTCTATCTTAATTGTTATTAACATCCCTGCACTTTTTTTTACCTAATCTGCTTAAGTCATAGTTTTAAGGGATGTATAAGATTCTACTTTTTATGCCTTTACATGAACACTTTGAACAAATTGGTATTAGACAAGGCTATAGAGGCCAGGTTTAATTTTGTATGTGTGATCATTTTCCAACTGTCTCACTCTCGTTGTTGCTATAGTTTCACTCTCCCTTGCTGTAGTCTTTTGTATTAGATTCCAGATTTTCTATAGTACAAAAGGTAAATGTTACAAAGAATGTAAGTATGTACATGTTTTGTCAAACCATCTGATAAAAGTTTTGAATCTGGAAAAATCAAAACAGAATTTATTTAATTGAGCAACTACATTATACATTAGATACTTACACTATTTGTGGTATTAATGTAATGAGAAATTGATTCTACAGTTTTTGCAAAAATGATTTTTTTGAAATATAAGTTTCTTTATATTTATATTATGAAGATAAAAAATTGATGTCAGGCAGTAGGCCAAGAGTATAGGACTCATACAAAATAAGGATAGATTATCCTTTCAACATAAAAATTTAACACTGAATTTACTTGGGTTTCATATCCATGATTATGATCGACCTTAACAGCAATATGAAAAACACCTTTCAGTCATCAGAGTAAAACTACACGCATAAGACAAGATGAACAATATTATCTTTACAAATACTTGCAGATGTATGTCATTTATAATAGTCTCACACACTTCCACAGATCTGCTGAAACAAGCAAAATCAAGGTTCAATGCAGTACAATTCAATCAAGCCATATGTTTTTCTAGGCATTCCTTAGTAATAAGTCTAGAAGATTTCACTGACTTAAAAGAAACACGTGTATTCGCCACATGCGAGCTTAATACATGTATATACAAAAGTAAGACGATAAAACTGCATGTAGCTTGCCGTCCATCAAAAATATTTACTGTAGTACTAGGAAGTCATAATGGCATAGTTAAACCAGGTGCTTTACCAGGTTTTCTTTAGTAATAAAATCAAGAAAGTGGTAACAATACTGAAAAACACATATTCCACATGTGACCTTTTCTAAAAAAAATTAGTTAATAAATCTGTACCTAACACTGCACAAAAATGAAAGACATATTTTACCTACATGTACATGTAGCATATGATTCACTTTCACCAGTTTAAAGTTACATCAAGTCTAGTTTTTAGGACCTATGATCTAAAAAAACCCAAATTACCTTGCTTCAGATATATCCCAAGCTGCTACTTTTCTCATAGATGTAGCATATGAATGCACATCAGAAGGATAACCTGGTAGGTTAAAGCCTGGTGTAACTGCACATAGCACAGGAGGCATGGTGCTTCTAAACGATCAACCTATACACAGTAGTGTCTGACTAGTTCGCAAGTTTTAATCACTTATGATGGAAGTCTGAGACAACATGTTCTCAAATACATTAAGCGTGACAATTGGCAAAGTTTGGACAAATCAAAATGACCGGACAGTCATGATGCTGTTTACGAGCCCAACTAAGAACCTGTGAACCCAAGACAGGGTAAAACCTTGCACATGCTTGGACATGTGACTGCATCAAACAGAAGCTGGCAGAACGCCACATGCCCAAGCACACAATGTCCTGTGTCATAGGAGCAAAGGGGCGCCTTATGCAAACGTCTTGTAACGAAATCGTCGATAAAGTATGTCGGTAGTGACACTGAAACTTGCAGCAGCAGTGACCTTTTCACACATGAGTAACACAAAAATATTTGCACAGGAAGCATGGCACTCTTCGTAATACACACCTTGTCTTTAGAGGAGACATTTGCACTGAGTGGTCAGCCCCATTTAGCAATTTCTGAAGTGTCTAATATAAGGCCACTATGATACCCGTGTATGGGTTACATCATACAGGCAGACAGTATCCTTTGTTTCCAACACGTGATTACATCGGCTGACAACTATGTTTCTTCCTTTCTTCATGCCTTTCATTCAGTTTATGGATACATTTTATTTTAAGCGTTTTAGAGAAGTAACAGTTTCCCATTGATTTAATTAAAATTCAGAGTTAATTAACCTGTTTTCCACGTTGGTGACCATGCACACTTTTAATAGTTGGTGGTACTGTACATATGCTTATGTCATCTTTAAATTGGATTGATACTACTATGTTGCATGAGACGGTGACCCTAACAATCTGTATACCCTTTAGTAAGTTCCCCTGAAGAACAAAGTCAGGGCCATATCCAGGGCCATCTTTGTTATGGAATATATTTCGGATCTCAAACTGTTGGGCATTCAAACAAATCAAGCTGTATTAAATCAAGTAATTAAAAGCTACGTTAAGTTTTCAAACAAATTTCTTTCATTTACAAGCATAAAAGCTCTTAGAAAGCACCATTTTCCATTGAATTTTCTAAATTTGTTGCACAGTCAGATTGTCAGCTTTAAAGTTTAGGATCAGAATCTTCAATTTTTTTAGATGTGGCCCTCTAAGTTAACTGTGAAATAATTATAGGGATCCATGCCGTCCTGGCAGGAAACCTATTGAATTTTTTTTCCCAATCCCATGCACCAACATCTTCAAACTGCTAAATGTAGAGAATCAAAATCAACATGCAGTAACTCTATCAGCCATGTGAGAAATTGTATGATTTAATAAGAACAGTGACAGATTCATACAGTATTAGAACTGCAGACCTTTGTCCCTAGCACTCAACACAGTTTTCCATATTTACGATCATGTTCACTTCTGTAAAAGTATTTTTGGACATGTTAACATTATAGAGTATACATATAAACAGCCTAGCAGCCATCCTTAAAAGCAAACACAAAAATTATGCAAAATTCCAATAAAAGAGCATTTGAAAACACTTTTGTATGGTGGTTATTTGGGACCACCTTTTGGTATATATTGTCTGAATTATAATGGGATTATAATAAGGATGTGATGCATGTTTAACAAATGTATTTGAATGTAAATTTGTTGCTTATACCTAAACACATGCAAATAATCTAAATAATATGATAATGATATTTGTTAATATATTAAAACTATAAATATGATTGACATTCTGGTTGAACATCATTGCTAAGTTCAAAGACTAAATCTGAACACAAATAAATCTTACACAATCATTAAATCCTCATACAGAGCATCATTAGGCAAAGAAAATATATATCGATGTTTGGTACAAAACACCTGCAACACTAAAGTTATTTTCAAATTTCCTTTCCTCTTTATAAAAAAACTTATTAACCATATTAACAAAATAACTTTTTCACACTCTTATCTAAGTTCACTTGATTCTGAAGTTTACTTTAGCTTTAAAAATATGTTTGTATAGTGTAACTTGACTGACCTTCTAAAATCAGACATTATTTAGTTTTTACTGGGATTTTTCCTTTTTCCATAATAATTTCTTTAAAATTCATACCTTCACCAGCCAGAGTAAAACAAACCCTATTATTTGACAACGGGTTCTGGTTACATCCAACAAAGAAATTTTTACAGACGGCTGTACCTATATCATTTGTCACCTGTCTCAACTGTCACTAGATTTACACCTTAGCCTTATGAGAAGCAATAGTGTTGTCATCTGCTCAACCACGAGGTATGTGTACATGTCAGATCATTTCGCTGCTACTTGTCAAACTTATTTTCCGGCACGAAAAATCTCCATAAAAATTTGTCTTGTATTGATCTATGTAGCTTTTCGCTTTAACTTAGTCAAAAAGAAGTCATCACTTGACAACAAGTACATGTAAAACGCAGTAGCTAAAGTGTGGATTTTTAACTATCAGGACTACATGACAACAAAAAGAACTGTTATAACCTAGTTACAAATGTACGTCTTGTTTTAAAAGAACAGTTTTATCACTCCTAAAGTTAGGAGAGAGAGTTGCAATGCTAAACAGGAGAAGTTCAAACAAACTTGAACATTGAATCATGGATGGTTTCAGTTGACATAACGAGTACATAGCGGCTATAAACTAAAATATTTTTTAAAAATTTATTTGATTGGTGTTTTATGCCATACTCAAGAATATTTCACTTATACGACAGCGGCTGGCATTATAGTGGGAGGAAACCGGGCACAGCCCGGGGCAAAGCCACGACCATCCGCAGGTTAATGAAATATCAGAAACAGAATTAAGCTGCAAGAAATATCACATAAGATTTATTGCATTATTATGTGTTTCTGCTAACAGGCTTTGCAAATTACATGCATAAGTATGATCGGAATGTACATGTATGCCAATGGTCTATGGGTAGTACTTGATGAGAAGTATTTGATGCCATCAGGAACACCTCTGGTCAACAGAGACCAAAAACAGATCTAAATGCAGTAACCAGTAATGTAAGCACTGTTAACCACTGAAAGCATATCCGATGGCTCTTTCCCCACCAGCATTAAAAAAAAAAAAACCTTTGACTGAATGGTCAGTTCATGTGATCCAAATACTTTTTTTGTCCACTTTGTGGAATCATTTTCTGGTGAAGGATGGTGCTAATAAAGACTACCATTTTATGATGGGCTATCTGGACAACTACAATAAGTTAAAGCACAGTATTAAATGTCCCATCATTTTATTATCCACTAAATACATTGCTCTGGTTGTAGCTTTGTTGTGGGTGGATACAAAGACAGACCAACTTAACCCTTCATTTTCCTATTAAGCAAAAATGTAGTAAATGCATCCTGACCAATCCACCTTTTAACAATAGCACACAGAAAGAGTGTTAAAATTTATCTTCAACGACATATCACACCTTACATCCAAAAATTTCTTTCACACCCTCAGAAGGATAAGCTGCTAGTCCGCACATCTGTAGTTTTCCAAGAAATGTTTCTCAGAGAATGAACTGATGAGATCATTATCATAAGGCATGCAGAAACATTTTTGATGAACATTTTTATCATGATGAGAAATTGGGCTGGCGGGTGGCATAATGGTAGTTTCGGTTACTTCTTTACACCTTGTCAGCGATATGACCGAATGCGCAGGGAGCTGTAAACTGAGTCAGTGTCCTTTCTAACTAGTATATTACAGTACACATCTCACAGTTCAGAAGAGAATGGAATGGCACCTCACATTTCAAAACAGAATGGAATGGTAGCTCACAGTTCAGAACAGAATGGAATAGTATCTCACAGTTCAAAACAGAATGGAATGGCACCTCACAGGAACAAAATGAAAATATACCTCACAGTCCAAAGCAGAATGGAAATAGTTCCTCGCAAAGTGAAATGGAACGTAACGGTACCTCATCACAGATCAGAATGAAATGGAACCAGTACCTCAGTCACAGTTCACAACAAAACAGAACAGTATCTCAGTTACAGTTCAGAATAAAATGGAACACTGCCTCAGTCACAGTTCAGAACAAAATGGAACAATAGATCAGAGTCACAATTCAGGACAAAATGGACAGTTCTCAAGAATCATACAGTAGGATCAAGTTAAGGGCTTAGCTCAGACACATCACGATGGCAATGCTTTGAGTTTCTCCTAGAAAGCTGAATGAAAAACTACCACACCACCTTTATTATTGCTGAAGTCGTCATTCGTTGCTAGTTGTAATAACATTAAATCAGAATTCTGAGTCTTCAGCCAGGTCGTGTACATGTAGGTCTCCGGCGTGTTTTGGCGACTGCTAGCTCCACTCCACTCAGCAGTTTCCGGTGTTGGATCAAGGACACAACTCACAAACTTAAAAGGATTAGTGTCCAGATTTAGCCACTGGCCCTAATTAATAAAGATTATAACCTTTTTCAAAAGTATATTACTGGGAGGGCTTCTGAGAACTTTATTTATTTATCTGATCGGTGTTTTATGCCATACTCAAAAGTATTTCAATAATACGACGACAGTCTGCATTGTGGTGGTAGGAAACTGGGCTTCTGAGAAATGTATCAAAGATTTTAAATCCACTAAAAACAACAGATTTACTGCCCTATTCTATCTTCATCGGGCATGGCTTAGTGGGTGACATCATAGATGGCTAACCCAAGTCTGGCTGGCCTAAATGACCTGGGAATTCCTATCAAAACGATGTCATTTTCGATATGGCTTCTAACTACATGTACAAAGAAGCAATTATACTGCCCTGTCAATTTGAACCCATAGTGGACGTTCTGTTGAAGTTTCGATGTATGATACTGATATCTCTGGCCAAATTTCATATTTTTCAGACCTTGAATGATCTTTCTCCAGCCATTTCCAACCGAACTGGCAGTACGGATTGGTAAGTGATAGCTTTATCCTGTGTTACAGTGAACATTTCATGCGTTTATCTTCGGATTTAATATTTATTTACTATTCTTCAGCCACCTGTTTTTACAGAAGACCAAACCATTTGGTGGAGAAATTCATTCTGCTTGTCACTCTTGAAGCTTTTCTTACACTGAACTAAATGATGAAGCTCTGACAGCTTATAAACACTGTACTTGAATGACATAATTCGGCAGATGCTACAGACTGTTGCCTTAAAAAAAGATGCACAAAGTCAGTCTCATTATCTAGTGATTTTAAGTGAAATATTACTAGGATGAACGCACCCTTTCTCAACATTATTTTACAATCAATTTAACAATAAACACAGGGGTAGCTACTTGTAATTATGAAAAAGTTATAAAGCTGGACACCAATCCTTTAGGATGCCCTTCCCATCAAACCATTAGGCCTTACACTATTTCACTATGGCACATTTGGATTTATATGAACGAAACACGTACACTTCACTTGAGTGAGTGAGTGCTTGGGCTTTAACGTCGTACTCAACAATCACTTCACTTGACTTACAAGCATGCCTCAAGTCATATTTGAATAAAGTTCTATCCCTGAGTGATCAGAAATGTGCATTACAAACAAAAAAAATTGCATGCATATCACATGTACTTTTATATGTAAACCGAAGTGAAATCTGGGGCTGGTAAACTGAAACCCTTCATTTTGAGCCCTGAAACGCGACTGAGTTGTAAATTATGGGAAGAAATTTTCTTCCTAGGGAGACAAAGATTGCCAAACACTAACCAATGTACTGCTCCAATTTACCAAAATTAGATTCAGTAATACAGATTTGATCTCCCCACAGCCAAAAGCAAATTCATTTCATCCACTACATTATAGCACATTCATCTTCACAAAATAAATGTAGGTCCGAAAAATCTAACAATGGCATCGTTTAAAACCTTATGTTTAGCAGCTGATAGTCACAGATCCATTGGGCCTACCATTTAATACCACTAGACAGTGTGACTCAGTACTGCTGCATACATCAGTGCACCCTTAGATCAGCTGACCCACGTTTGTGCAGCTAATACCTTATAATCCTTCAAATGCACCGCACAATAACCAGAACCCAAATGTTCTGTGTTTTTCTTTTTTTTTTTTTTTTTTTGAAAGCTTAAGTTAGATGTTCCTTTATACTTTTGCAGGAACAGGGACACTAATTTGCATGTGATTTACACATCACCCTGTATGTCAGTGTCAAAATCACTGCATCTTAAAAGTATGTTAAATTAATAATAATATAATAATACTTTATCAATTGTCACAAAACCAATCTTCCTTGAGTCCCTCATGCATATACACATTCACACAAAGGGTTATTTACAAAGTCTAAACAGTATATATAAAATACAAATGAACCTGATATGAGATAATGAAAGACTATATACAAAGTAATGCATTATAGACAATTTCATACTTACTAATCAACAGAGGCATAATTTGACATGATAAACATTTCCTTTTTTTTTTTTTTTTTGAAAACCTTGAAAACCTTTGAAAATATTATGTGATATTTTAACATGTATAGGTAGTCTGCTCTACAATGTCACCCCATAATATCTAAAAGAATTTTTAATGGCATTGGCTCTAGGCTTTGGAGGGATGAGCTTCATAGAGGTTCTACACTGAAGGTTAGTGTGATAGAAAGTTGCAGTGTAGGTAAACAGGCTGATAAGGTAGCTTGGGGTTAGTCCATTTAGGCGTTTAAACCTTAGTACAGCTTTGCGCAACCTTTCATATATTGTCGTCCATTTTAAGATTCTGAACGGTTCTTGACGTATATTGTGCATGTAAATAATCCGTGCTGCATGTTTCTGGGGGAAATGTAACATACATTCAAGTGACTCTTTACAGCCACTGCCTCATACTGTGCAACAGTAATCCAACAATGGTTGTACACCAGCATTATAAAACAAATTTCTGGCATGGTGTGATAAATATTTTTTGATCTTTTGTAACAATTCGAGCTTGGATGATATAAGTTTATACTGATTCTCAATTTGTTTCTCCCATGACAACTATCATCAAATGTTACACCTGGAAGCTTTGTATACTTAAAGGAGAAGAAAATTTTAATATCAATCAAATACTATTCAAAAGATTATGCATTTCCTCGCAGGTGCATGTCATAAAAACAATTCTAATATGTACCTTAAGTTGATAAATAATAAACAAAAGTCAGCGCCAAAATCCACTGTGGGCGACTCCATTTTGCCAAAGAACTAGTCCTGAAGTTTTCTGTGTTAGGAGGAGAATTGCCGTTGGAAACCGTCGAAGTGCAGTTCGTACATTTCCGGAAGAACTCTTCTTCCCAGAAAGTAGCAAACAGTACATTTCGTTTTCCGCTTGACGATCGGGAAACGGGAATGTTAGACGTAGGTTCCGAGTTTACACGAACAAGCCAGCAGTTTTAGTGACTCTCAATGGCTGAGAGGCAACACACCCCCAGCATAAATTACATGGCGTTAAAGATGGAGGATGCCATGGACTCAGCGATTTAGGCCAGCTTTGCTGTGTTCAGACTTTAGGTGTATGGCACGAAAAATCGCAAAATTATGAAACAGGCACCACCAGATAGATAAAAATGTGCTCTTTTCAGCCTATGGCGTAATTGTTTTAAGTTTTCTTCTCCTTTAACATTTTCAATTTCTTTCCGTTAATTTCTAGGTGGAGCTTCCTCTCCAACTTAGCTACATGTATACACTGCCACGAACCAACAGTTATGCATTTTGTCTTATCAAGGTTGATTGCCATGTCTTTATCGTTGCACCAAATGATATTTATGAACATAGTTTGAGTTACTTTCCAAAATTAAAAAAAAAAAAAAAGCATTATAACAGTTACTATAGTTCAGTTGCCTCATAAGGAAACAAACGTTTTCTACTGTTTCCATTTAAGCCTGACAACACGCTTTCAAAGTTTATTTCTACATAGTGCGGACCAGGCTAACAGGCTTCATTATACTGATATCAAACTGTCCTTTCTTAATGATAATATGATGTAAATGCTAATTGCCATACATCATGTTTCAGACATCCAACTTCTGCTTGTTACACGATAACATGTGTATTCGGTAAATCCTTCTGTACTTATCTCAAATGCTTTAGGTTTGGTGATAGTCAAGTTTTGACCTCTCCAACCTAATAGATGTAAATATATACCAGCTGAGAACCACAAGTCAATGTAGGGAGTGGCAGGTCTACACGTAGGTCTGAGTGTAGTAAGGAAGAACTTAGGAACAAAGGAACACAATGCAGCTGGTACTTCAACACCATCGTATGTGTAATGTTACATATACTTACTTTGCACGATGTTCCCAGAAGTTAATATTCCTATCACACTGTGAATCACTGCAATGTCTGAAACAGGAAAAAAAAGTATATGTGTTAGTATATCACAAAGCAGAAAATATCACTATAAGGATGCCAGTTGAAAACGTTCATTTGAAAAAGTTTAAGTTGATTGGTGGTTTTATTACTGTAACATAACTTTAAAATCAGTAAATTAGTGCAAAGACCATAAATCTCATGTTAGACTCCCTTTTGCACACATGTGCAGTAACTCTTGTCTGATGACGTACATGGAACAGACAAGTCTATTTATAGAATGGGATACTTTTTCCATTGACAAGAAACAATGGGTAGGATGCCTCAAGCCAGGTGTCCCACAACAACTTCTTGTGCCAAAATTACTTTTAATTCCTTCTTTAGCAATACTATTGTGACTATCATAACATCACAGGAAGGATATATATACATATACATATGAAACTAGTGTGTGGCAGACCATATGAAAACAAAGACCGGCAGTATTGTTAATTCTCGTTTCCGTAACAGTAAAATTCAATGTCAAAGTTTACAAGCACATCCAGTACCTCTGGATGTTACGCCATTCAAACGAGTGATATGATAACCCACTTGGTTGCGCCTGGTGTGTCTGACGCGTACACCGGGATCTTCCAATGCTATATGTGCTTCATGTAGGTGTGAAAGTGTTAACATGACTCTTATTTAATTACTTTTTACCCGCATTAACCCGCATTTTGAGGAGGGATATAGAATAGAAATTATGCTCCTGCTATAGGCAACTTGTGTGTACATCTTGTGCCAGTTACCTGAAGATGGCTGTGGCTTTCCCCCTGAACTCCACTTGGTTTTCTCCAACCATAATGCTGCCTACCGTCGCATCAGTGAAATAATCTTCACTATGGCATAAAACACCAATCAAATAAATAAATAATCTTGTCCACACCTGTAGCAAGAACATTATTTCTCAAAGATCTTCATTTCTATTAAAAGCTTTCTTGGATACCCTTGATTTAAACATTAGAATTCCACACATGTAACTGATGGTCAGTTTTATCAGCTGCGTATTTTAAACTTGATGCATCAATGAAGTTATAGGTTTCTTTCATTTGGCTGTTTACAACATTCTTGTGATGTGCTTCATACAACGTGTATTAATAAACATAAATGACAATTATAACTGACTGATTGATTGGTGTTTAGCAGTGTTCCCAAGAACATAAATTATACATGTAGAAGGACCAATATTTTAGAGAATATATGAAAATACACACTTCAAAAATCCAAGAAAAGAATATTGTTAATCATAGAATATTGTTCATCACACATGTGCATGTAGTCAGACAAGTAAATCTTGATGACTGTAAAAAAGTACTGAATCATATTAGCAGCAATAAAAAAAATAAAAACCACAAAAAAATGACCTACATAAAAGAAATTCTCATTTTGTTACTTGATCAAACACTGATTATCTAATATATTGAATTACAAAAATGCATAGAGTTACAAGGTATCTACGGAGCCTCTAGGTAAATTCTGGTACATGTTCATTGTTGTTGCCAGAACTGAATGTGCCTGCAGGGGAGACAACTCTTATACAAGAAATATTGATCTGTATAAATTAATTATTTATTTATCTACTTGATTGTTGCTTAACGCCGTAAAGAAGTTGAGGGTCATCAGCATTGCGGTGGGAAGAGACCGGGCACAGCCCGAGAGAAACCCACAACCACCTGTAGGCTGTTGGCAGTCTTTCCCGCTTACCGCCAGAAAGAAAGCCACCATGAGCTGGATTTGAACTCACAGCGACCGCATTGATGAGAGGATCCTGGCTACCCAACTGAGCCACAGAGGCCCTGTATAAATTAAAGTTTAACTGCTACATCCTCTTGCAGTTATCAAAGCATTTGACTGTCTTATTATCTTATCTCTTCACATATGTGAAATAGTATCTTAGCTTCTTTCTGAAACTTGTTTCAGTTTAAAAGCCTCCACACCAAACATATTTAAAATGATGTAAAACAGAAAAATTTCACTTAGATTGCTTTACATGTTAGCTCTATTCTGCATTTACATAATATCACAACGATTCTAAAGACAACTGCCATAATTTAGTTTAAGCCATTTGCCAGGACATAACAAAATACAGAATGAGTAGAGGCTTCTTTTGTAGTCAGTCAACTCGTTTGCCCATTTGTACCACATGTTCATGAATCAAACGCTCCATACCCCTTCACTTTTATCAAAGATCCTCAAGATGTTCACTTTAACCCTTTCCAAACCCTTTGGGCAGTCCAAGTGGTATTTCTGCTAGTTCTTCATCTTTTCTTTTTTTATCAAACTCATTATACAGATCAATATACAATACTTGCATGTATTGTAACTCACTGACAAGAGGTGAATAATTAATGGGGAGGTGACATATTTTTTTTGAATAACAAGGTCGTATGTATAAAATGAAATAAATAACAAAATTTTTTTAAAAATGTAAGAACCTATGGGCCCTGAACCTACTTTTTCAAAATACAGACACAGCCATGAACTCCTCGGCATACATGTACCACTGTACCTATAGACTACCTTAGCAACAACTTCAAACATGCCACGTTAAATATTCTTTGCCCTTACAGAAATTATACAGGGACGCAACTGATGTACAAGCCCAGGTAAAAGCTGCAAAAGCATTACACAGCCAAGGGAGGTAACTCTCGAAGACAAAATTGAAATTACATGCTTAACAGTAAAAACACACTTTCTGTTCTCTAGGTAAGCATTCATCAGTGGTCACCATGCATCAGATATGACATCAATGTCTAGTATATAGCCAATTGGCTCCACCTCCTCCTATATCATCAAAAAGCTACATTTACTGCATGCAAAAAGTAAAACTGAATGAAATATTATAGGCCTTTCATCTGCTAGCAATCTGCAGATGGTCGTGGGTTCCCCTCGGTCAGAGAGCAGGGTTTCCACCACCATAAAGCTGGCCGTCATCATATCAGTGAAATATTCTTGAGTTTGATGTAAAAACAACAACCAAATAAATGAATCAATCAATCCATACTGGCGCCGAGCTTTCTGGAGCAATGTGAGACTGACAGGCTAGGGAAAAAGACCAGTGCAAAATGCAGTAAAAACACATTTTTGATCTGGTGTCTCAGACAGTACCAGTAAGTATAGCATGTGAATGCATGCAATGCTCAGATAATGCATTCACTTTTGCTCCAAAATAATGGATATAAAAAACATACTGCTTGAAGATTTTCAATCCACTATTAATGAAGAACAGGTACTTTCATACAATAGGTGTCCAAGCAAATACTAACCCTACTGACTGGTCCTCATTTTACAGCACTCTGACACACCTTTAATCCCTTGTGATACATTTTGTCTTCATATCCGACGAAATGATCTTGTTTCTAGACCATTTTTTTTTCATCTATTCTTGCTAAATTTAGACAAGAGAATACATCTATTTTGTGCATATGCATGGATTTTTTTCTGCATGTTACAGATGTGTCTGAAGTACAACACAATGTTCCAGTTTTGTGCAATATTGCCCAGACCATCTACATGAGGAAGCTTAATATCACTACAGCATATGTCGCAAAATCAATGTATACTACAATGTCAAATGACATATACTCTGGTGAAACTATTTAGAAAACATCAGTCCTTTCTCATACAGAGGAGTATATCCGTATCTTCCCATCAGAATATACTACAACTTCACTTGTTTCCAAAAATGCTTATATCTTCGTACAAAGCTCGTATTGTTGCTGGGTCAAGAAGCTGTAACACCACACTTGTGTCTATTCTCTTAACAAAGGCACTACAAGAAGTGCAGTCATATTGGAAAAAGTATTGGCCACAGGATCAAGAAGCAATCTTAAACTTTACAATCACTGTAAAATTGTTATTTCTTGAGGAACAAGCTTAAAATATTGCTTGACAATGTAAATTCTGGTTATGTTATTGTAAAACAAATTTCAGGTAAAATAATAGAAAAGAACACACCAAGATTAATGATTGAACAACACAATGTTCCAGTTTTTTGCAATCTTGCTTAGATCATCTACATCAGAGCATAGAAAATGTTGACTACCACCGAGACCATACCAGTGAAGAGATCAGTTAATCCATTAACCTTACCATAAGGTAATTTTTTCTGTACCAGGCTCAAAACACTGACTGCTAGTTATCAGCTATGTATAGGGGGAAGAAAACTGCAGAACAGCCTGTTAGAAATCAAAGTGTGTATTTTGAAAGGGGTGGAAAATGGAGGGCTTCCACAATAAAGCTTTAACAGTGCATCCAGAAGTAGGATTTGAACAAACATGTAAAAGATGTACAGTTCAATGCACCAGATATGAAATCAAACAAGCACAAACATATGTATATATGTATTTGGACATTGACGCATGTCACCACTATATCAGTATTTTCTAGCTAGTGCACTGCACTTTAAACTATTATCAAAGCAGGTAACGGTCAATGATAAAATTCTGCATAGTGCACCAAGTCTTCCAGAGAACACTCAACCTACTTTTAGCACTCTGGCTAGTACAGTGAAAATTGTAAACAAATTCTGATTATCTTGATATGACCTACATATATGTAAACAGAGGGTTTTGGTCCTAGCTACCATGACCTGGGATCACTATGAACTAAATATATTTGAAACTAAAAAGAATACAAAACAATTAAATAATCACAGTAAAATAAAACTGTGGGCCTACTTTACAAGTACAGAATGGTATAGTCATTGATGTTATTAGCATATGCCATGCAGTTTATGCAGCTATTTGGAAGAGTAAATACGAACAAGAAGGTCATGAATTGAGCAGTCTAGACTTCTATATTACTTTCACAGATCCCACGATATATACCACGTGCCATGTAAGTCAAATGTAATATACAGCTTTCATAGTTTTAGTTGTTCAGTTTGTTGATGTTGCATTACTTTCTTCCCCCAGTCTTACTCAGAGTAGCACCAAGACAGTCCCTGAATGTGCACCACATATTTGAAACTGAGCAATATTAAGTTTTTTTTCTTAAATTATCCTGCACCAGATTTTTGACGATACAAACAAGCATATATGCAGACAGATCTATACAATATTAGTACGACAAACTCGAATAGTCACCAACCTTTCCTCTGACAGAAGCCGTGACACAGGCTCAACCCTTAGCCCAGGGTCCATGGTCGCAAAAGGAAGACTTCTGTCCTGCAGGTTATTTAACTTCAAATATTTGTTCCAAAATTTCGGCCACAGCCTTCACAGTAAACACGGAATATGATAGAGTCCTCATCACTGGCCGGCCATATACTCAATGCTTGTAGCGCTAGTCATGCTTTCCTTCACGTGCCGTCGGGGTCTTCGTTGTGACGTCACATGTCAGATTCACTAAGCTCACGCGACTGAAAGCATGGCAAAACGAACAGAAACTGGTTCCCGATTCAACATCACCTTCGGAAACCATTTATTAGTCTGGAAGACTCCTGTATGCAGTCAGTACGAGGTCATTCGACATAAAAAGATTGGAGTGAAGGTGAAACCGTGTAATCGCATGTCATTCTAATGTATGTTGGACTTGGCTGCCAATTTCAGAATAGACCTTCTCATATTTAATACGCCCTTAAAAAAATCTAAGACATAATAAACCGTGATCTGTAAATTAAATGTAGGCCTATATATGTCAGGCTATATGGCAATTGACTGGTGGTACTGCGAACTTTTAGCAAGGCAAAAGTGCATACGTGTTGTAACTCATGCTGCCTATATTTACTAATTTACGGCCATGGTCAAGTGCATTCCATGGAATGGCTTTATAAATTAAGATTTCAAACAACAGATGCGAATTATGATACATGTTTATGTATACATACATATTTTTTATCAATGAATGCGTGTATATTTATTGTTACATGTGTATATTTCATTATTTGATATTCATGCAAGACATCACTGGATGATACAGACGTGGTTGAATGGAGACTGCGGCAATTTTGCTGAATTGTTTGCAACACTCAACAACTTTGTATATTATCCATAAATTCCCTGTCCATGGCCAGAACTGAACCCCCACATCCTCTGAATGAAAGGTAGGTGGGCTTATAACTAGTCCTTTAAATGTAGGCCCCTACGCATGCTTGGAGCTGTTAATCACCAGCCTTTACTTGCCCTTTCACTGAAACATGTCATGAATGGTAACCTTAATCATTTAAATAATGATAATCAATATACAGTCTGCTTCTGACTGTGAGGGGTCCGAAGTATAGAGAGCCGAGAAACAAAAGAGAGCTAATTGAATTTAGAAAATTATCTTCTTGGCACTGCAAAAAATGGTCTAAACAGGAGAAGATAGAACCTTCAGTCCTTGACACTTGGCTTGAGCCAGTAAAGAAGCAATCTATCATGTATCAGTGCTATGTTCTTGTGTAACACCATGATCCTGCGAAAGGTACTAGATGATCTTCGGAGAAAATATGTTAATTATTGTTCCTGTGGATAAAACTCCTTTAGTATTATATTTGTCTGCAAGACATATCGCTGTCAAATTCTTGTATAGAAGAGCTTAATATCACATCAACATTTGCCGCAACATCATCGTATACTACAACGACCTATACTCTGGAGAAACTATCTAAAAAACATTGGTCTTTTCTCAAACTTCCAGTCACACCCATATACCAGAACTTTACTGGATTCCAAAAATGCATAAATATTCATTGTGACTGCTCTCTTAACAAATTGATGAATTTTACTACAATTAGGGTTACCATATATTCATGGGCTGTTTTGTTGTTCATCAATTTACTTTCTCATCAATATCATCTGTGTGAAATTCTTAGAATCCATATATTAACAATATACCATTAACAGTGTATAGGTATTCCAAAGGGCACAAATTATGCTTGCTTTGTGCTGACCTATACCTGTTCTCGTATGAATATATATGACTATGTGTATATGCAGAAAATAATAAAGAGTAATCCTCACCAGGCCCGATCTTTCCCTGATCATTCACTGAAGGATATATAGATCTACAAGCTTTAAGCTATCCTTATATAGGAAAGGCTGGTATAAGACATATTTCCGTCTTCACTGGATTTGAACAAAATTACAGATTCAAAATTTTATACTTTACATCCTTTCTTAGTTCTTTGGTGGTTTATGTTGAACGTGATTTTTGGAGTTGTCCTTGCAGTTCTTGACCTGAAATGTCCCTCTTGGTTGACGGCTGGTACTCGAATGTCTGTTTCAACGGGTATAGATTACTAATTTTTCAGTCATATAAATGACGACGAGGAGTCGTTAAGTGCACATGTGCGTACATATATTGCACATGTCTTCTTGGGGTAGGGTTAGTCCATGGCGCCAAATTAAGCGCTGCAGCCACTGAAGTATCATACATGCCTGACACCCCACCCAGTCAAATTACATATATACTGACACACGGCCAACATACCAGCCCTGTTCCCTTGCTCTAACCTGTCAGTGCTAGGAGCCAAACGAGGCAGCAACAATGAAATATACCATTTAAAAATCTTTCTTATGACCCAGCCCGACTTTGATCCCTGGCCCTGAGATCACAAAGCCATCTTAGACTTCAGTCAAAATTTCAAATCACTTTAAAATTGCTGTTTCTTATATTACAAGGTCAAATTAAAAATAATACAACAATCCTAATGCAGCGTCACCATGCCTGTGTCAATATAGGGTCCTATAGGAAATTCAACGTTCGGACCGCTATTTGAAATATATATTTGTTCACAGTTCAACATGTACGCTATACATGTACACTGTAAACCAAGTGTTTACGAAATAAACAGATAACTAACAGATTTTAACCATTTCAGTATGTATAATTATGTGTTTAATTTATTGACATGGTGTTCATTCTTTTAAACTTAAAGTTTTCGTGAGTGAATGCATGGGAATGTTTAGTTAATTAACATAACGTTTAACTTTAATCATAGTATTTAGAATAATTAAACACCCTGAAGTGTTTATATCTTAAACACTTCCATCTGTTTATAGTCTGTAAAAGATTTTAAACACAAGGAAGTGATTATTTTGGTATAATGTAAACAAGATGTTTACAACATGCTTGATGTTAATGAATCAAATCGAGAGTTTGCTAATAGGATATGCATTCATGAGATTCAGCTCTTCAATGCCAAAACAAACACTGCTGAAATAAATGTTGATATAAAATAAGACAATCCGTTCAACATTCTTCACCGCATAACAGCCAGATCATTTATATACTTGACTGTTGTTGGAACACCAAACTGAAGCTTTTTTTCACTTGGTGGTCACTTTAATAGGCAGTGGAACCCAAAGTGCCTGGTGTAAACCACAGACCTTTGCCAAGACAGTGGCTAACTTTCTCACAGGAATCAAATCAAACGAAACATTTATTTAATAAGCAACCAACAGGCGGGAAATTTGTATGAAACAATGAATTTGTGTGATCTTTTCTTTTACCCAGCCAGTCACAGATTCATACACTTTGCATAGCATTTTCTTTTTCTGTTCATATCCAATGAACTGAAAATAGTTAGTCAATCCTTTGAAAATTCTAAATACTAAAATCAGTATCAGTAGTCCAAAAATATTCCCATGTCTGTATGAAGCAGATCTAAAAAAAAGCCACAGAATTTCAAAAACAAAAATGCTGCATAAATACAAATCACAGAAATCTGAACATATTTATTCAATTTCCACTCAGGCTAAATCAACATAAGTGTATTTTCGAACACCTTTGCACATGTAACCATCCCATCGTCTTTTCTCAATATACATAAATCTTTGATGGCTTAATCAACATACCAGCAGAGGACTAGAGGCAGGGCACTATAGCTTAACCTGTCTGGTAAGTACAATAAACATGTAGCACTCTTTAGCAATAAAAGCCAATAAATTAAAAAAGGCTATAGCGGAGAAATTTGACAAGTAGTTTTTTTCCATGTTCAATAGCTCAAATTTTTGTCTTACAGAAAATATCAGACTCTTACTTGAACTATGATTGAAAGTTTAAAGAAGTTATAAATTTTATGAACTATTTCAGATCGAATATATAATACTCCAAAAGAAGCAAATTTATGATGCTTCGTTGCACATTACGCTAACTCCATCACAAACAACAAATACACAGGTCAATTTTCCATTGGTCTAGAATAACCTTATTAGGGGAGGAGCATATTTCAGTGTCACCAAGTGTCTGTCTTCATCTTCATCTGGGATGTCCTGTAAGGTAAAAAGGAACAACAATGGAAAAATGTAACAATCTGGCAAAACAAACAACTGCCAAAATCATTCCAGTGCAATTATCATTTATCATATATAGTCTTGTTCAAGTCCAGCTCATGCTCCCACCGAAAGTGAGAAGGTCTGTCAGCAACCTGCAGATGGTCATGAGTTTCCCCCGCGCTCTGCCCAGTTTCCGCTCACCATAATTCTGGCCGCTGTCGTATACGTGAAATATTCTTGCGTACGGCGTAAAACACCGATCAAATCATACCTTTTATAATGTCACAAATTCTTTTTTTCTGCCACAAACACAGCAAAATGTTCTTTTCTATATAAATAAATTTATAATGGATTGGAAAATCCTAGGAAGGAGTCAATATACTTGCCTCTAGTTCTGTAACAATGCTTTCGGTTGTCTTCCCTTTGCCCCTACCAAGTTTAGTCAGTTATTTTTATGATGGCCAGCATTCTGCAGAGCTTTGATTTGAGATGGCATCTGAAATTCTAGTTGTAATGGTTACTGTAAAACATCTGACAATAATGTTTTTAAGTGAATATTGAAGAGGAATAATAGACTTTGGTCTCACAGCTGTTTTGCACTTGATTCACTAAATTTGCGTTTTGGTTCGTGTATTTGTGTAACCTGACAACATGGGCAACATAATTATTGTACGTTGCTGCACCATGACTGAACATGAAGCAGCTAAACAAGGTGATGAAACCGAACTGACCAGAAATTCAAACACCGAAACGTCTCTTTGGAATGTGAGTATATACATGCTAATGCATAACTCAGAGTGTGAGCAAAACTTGTTCGAGTACACTGACTGTTGGTTGAGAAATAGTCGGATACGCCGTGTTCAAGGTTGCTGTGGTTGAGCAGCCATGAACATGGCGTATACGGATATTTCTTAACCAACCTTCAGTGTACTCGTCCTAGAGCATAACAAAACGAAAGTAATAAGGAAGCCACATACGGGATAAATTCCATGTATCACATACTATTAAATTGCTTAGTTTAACTAAACTAGCGAAAGGGGGATGACTTCCGTATTACACATTTACGTCGCAGACCAACTAGCATGCACTTATCAGGTTTCTGTAAATATTAGTCGACAAGCCGTTGTTGTTGTACACTTGTTGTGACAGCGGATGCTACCCAATTCATAATGAGTATTGACGTACATCCGTTTTACATCAGATACTGTAGTTATTTAAATACGTTGTGATGGGTACAGCAAGTCAACGCTTTGGAAAGAATACAATGACAAATACTGACCAAAGATAGAACCTCCACTTTCCACTTCCAGCAGATGGCTGCACACTCATGGCACATGCGCATCAATGGAAAAAGTAAAACCGCGCGAAACATAAACACATCATTTAGACATATATCGTGCAACTGAGCTGAGTTAAATTATTTCCCTTTTAAAATTTATTTCATTGGTGTTTAATAAGTCGTGCAGAAGAATATTTCAGTAGTTTGGTGTTTACGTCTAACTCTAAGCAAGGCACATAGATAGATCCTTAAGTAATAGAAAAGAATCGGTTATTGGTCCTATAGGGCCTATTACCTTTCGTTCTAAAACAAAAAAGGTGTTTTGTCTGGAGTGCTGTCTTACATTGATATATTTTGGGGGCAAAAAACGACTATTCGTGACGGTATCGTTTTACTAACGTGGGTCAGGTAGTAAACGATTTAGCTGATTTAGATAGAATGACTCCCTTCCCGGTATTAACATACCGTACTTCGTTTCATTCAAGGTATATGATCTATATAATTCTTCCTTTACGGATTCCTGTACATTTAACCATTCACTTCCGGTGTACTCAACAACCGGAATATCTCAACAAACCACACTATCTCAGGGTGCGCTGTTTTACACGAGGTGGTTGAACAAATTAAAGGAAGGGTGCTCGGCTCCAGCAACACCGTTACGTATAGTATTTACGCATCGGAAAGTGGTTACAGTCCACATGTACTAAAAGAAGCCATGTCCAGCTGAATGGCCCTGGAATGCCTTCCACTTTCGAGACAATAAACGGCGTGGAAATCATGCATGTAGAAACAACAAAATCGCGAGCAAATGCAGCATATTTTTACAACCATATTTCAAATTGTCTGGGATATTTTCATGGCAATTGGTACAAAGAAACCATAAGACTGCACGAGATCAGGGGAAAAACGAAATACAATATAGTGTTAATCTTTTTCACAGTGAACTAAGCATGCCCGCACATTTCAACAACGCATTACGCATTATATAAAAGGGTTCGATTTTTCGCCAACGTTGCAGTATTCAAACAATCTTTGTTTAATATGACAAAATATACGTTCAACACAAGTGCTTCAATGAAAATATTTTTCTCGATTTTTTGTTTTCATGTTTATAAATAATTGACTATAAACGGTAATTTAAATTTAATTATTTTACATCAATGTTTATAAATAATTCATCATTCAAATAAAATATTATTCACATTTTTAAAATAAAAAAAATATTGTAGACGTAACCAATCTCAGGATGCTATGTAATTACAGAATACATGCATTTAAAGGAACAGGACAAGATGAGGCCGATTTTTTCTTCAGGAAAATAACACCCCCCAGCCCAATGTCTCTAATACTATAAGTAATATAGAATTCCTCAAAACATGCATGGCGAAATCGAAAATGGTACGCTTTATTGTTACAATAGCTTCTTATAATTAACTAGATGCTTAATTTTCTGAGACATCTGCTTGTATAATCATTTATTTATTTATTTGTGATTTGTGTTTAACGACGTATTCAAGGATATTTCACTTATATGACGGCGGCCAGCTTTATGGTGCAGGGAGGGAGGTGTGTATAATCGTCACTGAATAAGAAATATGAGACAACAAATCTGGAAATGATTATATGTTTGTATTCAATATTAAAATATCTTTCTTCAATATACTTTGAAAGTAAATACCATTATTTTCGCCCAAAAACAGAATATACGCTTAGAAACATTGCATCTTGCAACGCTTGGCCAACACGATATCCCAGATCAGATATATTTAGTTGGATTTTTGTTTTACCATGGTTGTTCCACAATAAACATTGCATCAGTGTTTACAGGATGTAAAAGACAGCATTGACTGTATATGCACGTGTTTTCAATTAACGCCTTTCTCCACCCACGTAGGCACAAACGGTATATATACTAAAATAAATCACGTTTGCTTGGTGTGTCCTGTTCTGCCATGACTCTATAGCTCTTGAGGAAGTGGCTGTCCAAAATTGGCTGTTCAGAGGCGAAATATATATACAAAACAAGATGGAAATTCTAAATGTCATGGGGTGCTCTCAGTGGCCTAGTGGAAATAGCGTGTCAGCGTGGGATAATGATGCAGTTGCTTTGAGTTCAAGTTCAGCTCGTGCTGGCCTCCTCTCCGTTTGCTCGTGTCTAGTTTATACGGGCACTGGATCTGTAAGGAGGTACCACTGCTCAGCAGAGCTAGAAGACAATGGCACTGAAGGAATAAAAAGTTCCGTTGTAACATACCCGGAACGTGATGGAGGATATATTTTTCAGAGAACACAATTGAAAACTATACATATAAACTAAAATGATTTATTACACGGGAGGTAAATGACATGCAGTGTGCACAGATTAAGTGTTATGCCTACAAAAACACGAAGATGGCCTCATCACCTCAGCGGAATTAAATGATGAAGGCTTCTCATTGGGATGTAAATGTACAGAATGCTAAATAAACATTGTCTTCATTTAAGATCTTTGCATTATATGAACATAAAGTTTCGCAAACGAACGTTATATAATTCCAAGAATGAACTACATGTATTACAGCTATACAGGGCCGCTGAAACCGGTGGCGTGGGGTAGGTTATATTACAACAAAAATACATTGTCTGTTTCACGTTCTCACTGATTTTTATTATAAATACTTTACAAAAATAAATTGTGATCTTAAATAAATGTACAAAACGAACACACGCGCAGTATAAATGTCTGTCCCAAGTTAATTAGATTCGATCGTTTTGATGATCCAGTCTGTGTAATCGCTGGTCCTCGTGTAGACATTCGGATACCCACGAATTTGGCAAGACCCGTGCCCCCATGACGTCACACCGGCAACAAAGTAACGTCCTCCTTTGCGACACATCAACGGTCCACCTGAATCTCCCTGTGAATAAAAATGGCTGCTTTTTATTTGTTTGTTGAATGATATAATTGTTTCAGTAGTCAAGAATTGTTCACTTCAGCTTATACGATGGCAGTCAGTTTTATGGGTGGACGAAACCGGAGTGCATTGGGTAAAGCACCGACCTATGGCAAGATACAAATAATCTTTCCCACAGTCTAGATATGCGCACCGTGGAAAGCAAGTCGTCTTCGGGGAACGTTATAGATGGAATCATAGGTGGCATGATCATTCGACCACTGTTAATACCAAAAATATATGTACAAGGTACATAATTTCAGTGCCTAGGACAGAAGACCCAACTTCACGTAACTGGACACAAAAATAGTCCAATCTCAAGCAAACGACGCTCGTTCAAAAGTTGTCACATTAAGCTTCACACTGGTGTATAAGTCCACAAACGTGCTTTCACTTGGCTACAAGAAGCGGGAAACCCGTAATTTTGTAAGTTTTTTGTTTAGTCGGACAAATGCGGTAACAGGGTAAAGACAGTTCTGGCTTGATTTCTCAGTGATGAAAGCCGCTGAAGCCACCATATTTCTACCATCGACCAAGTGAAATGTTCTTTTAATAAAACGCTTTGAAATACCTTGATTGGCTACGGTCTACAGGAGTTATGTGGCATTCTCTGTTTTTTACTCCGTAAACGCACAGCTGCCAGCCCAACCTGCCTCCATCACGTGTAATCCGTCAGCTTCGCTCTGATTGGTCGCTGATTTGCTTACAAACAATCAGAGCTAAGCTTTTATCGCCCTGACAGTGATGGGGACAAATTGAACTGCCTGATTTGCGTTTATGGAGTGAAAAACAGCGTCACTGCCGTAACCATTCAAGGTATTTCAAACTGTTTTATTAAAAGAACATTTCACTTCATCGATGGTAGAAATATGATGGCTCCAGCATCTTCCATCGCTGAGAAATCAAGCCATCTGGCTTCGTCATTTTGGAACTGTTGCCTGACGATCTTCTCCCTGATACCTAGTTTGTCCCACTAAACAAACTACCTACAAACTTACGGGTTTCCGGCTTCGTGTAGTCAAGTTAAAACGCGCTTGTTTGGCGATTCACACACCAGTGTGAAGCTTACTGTCACCAACTTTCGAACGAACGTTGTTTGGTTGTGTTTACATGTATGTCCAGTTGTACAAAGTTAAGTCTTCTGTCTCAGGCATTGGAGTGATGTACCCTGTTACATATATTAGGTGTAACTACCGTCAGGACGATTCTGCTACCTATGGACGGATCCAACACATCCGATGACCCACAACCCCTTCTCGCGACAATTTTACTTTTCATTCCATTCCAGAAAGAAACAACTGTCACCTTATGACGTCACAGAAAGATTGAACATTTGTTACCAATGAGCCGGACATCCTATTGACATGTTTACAACAATACTGCTTATGACTGCTCAATGGGATACCGACAGAAATCCGTCAGTTCAGTCACCCTGGGTATTCGACTGCAGCGACAACAACGCAACGTCATAATCGGTAGACATAACACACGCTTTAAAAAAAAAGGGTGTTTCAAAGGTTCTTTGTTGTAGGTATGGTTCTATAAAGGTTTTTCAGAGGTTCCTCGTCGTAGCTAAAGGGTCTTCGTCATGGTGAAATTTGCTTCAATGAAGACATCCTGGACAATGTTTGATATTGGTGTGTGGCCATGTACTGCTTCCAATATTTTCTGTATGCAATTAAGTACATAATAAAAAGCAAAAATTCCGCAAGAAAAATTTGTGCTCGTAAAATATTAAATCATGTATAATGCAGGTTTTAACATTTAAATAGTTTCAGAGCTTTAAATGATATTAGAACAATTTTTCTTCCTAAAATACTGTCATCGCTTCATTTCGCGGAGCACTTTAAAATCGTGTGTCACATGGAGAATGTTTTACATGGAAAGTCTATTATTTATCCAGAACCTCCGGTTTCCTCTACCCACAAAACTGACTGCAACAGATAATTGCAGTGACTTAAACAGCCTTGCATTTCTCTAAAAGGGAACAAATATTGTATCTGTGGAGCGGCATATATTTTTATATTAAAACGGTGTAGTTCATTTAAGTGCTATTTTTTTATATTTAAAGTGATAATTTAAAATGCTACAAATAACTGTGAATAGTACATTAAGCGAAAGAATATTCGTTTAAGAACCATTACCAATCTGTGTACGGAAGAACTTTTAAAGGATCTTTGAAGAACCATTCCTATAAAGTTCTTTGCAAGAGGTTCATCAAAGAACCTTTATTGGTTTCTTGATGAACCATATGTTGCGGGTATTTCAAGGAAACTTTTAGATAGGTTCTTCAAAAACTCAAAAAGGTTCCGTATATGATCCACTCTGAAGAATCTTTAAAGGTTCTGAATAGCCCCCTTTTTTTCTCAGTGTACGTCATAGAAGAAACCGCAGAACGCAGCATGTTTTGCGTCACACAACATAAGGCTTGTGACGTGCGAGTCCTAATTCACACTTTTATGAGAGGAAAATCTGCCGGTACCCATAGCGTGTTCTTAATGGACAGTTCGGGAAGGTCTATAGACCATGTAAAACGTTCAACGGACCGTCGTCGTGGACTGCGTGCGGACGGATCCAACACATCCGGTGACCCACCACCCCTTCTCCCGACAACGTTGCTTTTCATCCCATTCCTGGTGAAAGCATCATGACATCAGAGAAAGATATGTAATCAATGTGTAGGACATGCGGTTGACTTATTTGCAACAATACTGATTATGATTGGTCAGTGGGGAGGTGGCATATTTTTTAATCCCGTGAAGTGGCGCTAATGTTAAGCATGACCTCGAACCATTGTCACATCAAGTATGGATTGTAGCGTAACGTATAAACTGTTACAATGTATCAGTTTCTATTGTAACGTCGTACTGTCTTTAATGTGACGTCATCGTGATGAACTGGAAAAGGAACATGTGACGTCAATAAAATGGAGCCTGGAGCCGATTTCATGAAGCCTACTCAGTGCTAAGTAACCCTTAGCTAAGTCCATGTTATATCTCTACAATAGATGTCGTCATGGTAGTTAAGGGCAGTCTTAGCTAATTGAGCTTCATGAAACCGGCCCCAGCTGCCGGGCGTTTGACAGCTTCCCATTGCGTGTTCTGGATTAATAACCCCATAAACAATGAGAGCAGGCGGAAATTTACTAAATAAAATTCCCTGTCCATGGCCGGGTATGAACCCGAAGTCCTAGCGACTGAAGGGCGAGCGCCTCTAACCCCTGTATGGACCACGCCCCCCTCCAGTTTTACTTTCTTTTCTTAATTATAAATTCTTAATACTGAATGCCAAAAAAACATTCAGAACTATATGGCGTTTCGCTGTCAAGGTCTACACTATGGGTAGTATCGGCAACAGAAGGTTATAGGGTGGAATAAACTACACAACCTGCATAGAAGACTTCTAACAACTATGGGCATGTTCCCATGACTAGGAAATCAGTAACTGTTTTGCATCAACTGTAACAAACAGGTTTTCTTTTTTATATATTATCTTAAGATATCAAGTTTTAATGCATGTCTGTTTGTTGTTTTTCCATTTATCTGTCTTTCACTTCAAAAGGTCGACCAAGGAGGCCCTTGCTTATATTTCTCTTGTTGAGAAACCATTCAGGAAAGGAACGCCGAGTTATTACAGCATTCATACGGGCAACATTAAACAGGTAATTTAAACTTGTATTTTAACATAAAAGATGCAAAAACTAGCTATACGTGTACATCTGGTACTAACTGTATTGTCTGAATGCAATTTTCATGTGCATCAGTCATGTTTTTTAGTAAAGGGAACTAAACAGCCCGGGGAAACCCATGGTCGTGAAATCTTGGGTACCTGACAACCCTTCGAACCAATGGAGGAGCTAGATTGTCAGGACAGTGGTATTATATTGGCAATATATTCCCATACATTCAAATATAGCCATACATGAATAAAACAAATTGGCTACAATAATATCTTCTACTCTCACCAAGCAAGCTCCATCCAATCCATCCCCAACGCACATGTGTGTTGGCAAAATTAAGTCCTGTCCCCAGGCTTCCTTGCAGTACGTTATATTTGTGAATTGAACCTTGAGATCGTTAAGCACCTGCTTGGCTCCGGTACCTGGTAAGTTAATCAGAAAGACATCTCTGAACACATGATCGCTTAAAGTGAACATAAAGTCTTTCCCTATATGTACATAGAAAAAATGATGTAGAACACAGTGGTCACAGAAAAATATGTAACAAAAATCTGTATAGTTTTGAAAACCGAGAAGATGAACTTTAGTGTTGGGGACATGGCACTGAAACCGAGAAGATGAACTTTAGCTTTGGGGATATGGCACTAACGGATGATTCAGTCCGAGAAGCCATGCTGCAGAAGCCCTTATCAACTTGGCCAACGACTAGCACTTAAAGTGTCTCGTGATAATTGGCTGTCACGTCAAAAAACCTATGAGCTGTCGATTGTCAGTGTGGTTTCTTATAGTGGACAGGCAGATACCGATGCAATAAATTGGATTTTGCGGTTAGTTTAAGTGTTAACTGGTGCATTTTGAACCACACATTCATTAGCAGGGAACTGAGAATGGCTGCCTGTGTCTCAATGCGCACAAGTTGGGCAAGATACTGCAGTAACTTGTCAGAATCAGCTGGCAAGAAAACCGCTTTGGGAGAGTCAATGCTTGAAGAAAAATACTGTGAATTTGCATTATTTTTCTTTAGCAAAGTCAGATATATTACGACAATATCTCCCCAAAATCTGAATAAAAGGGTATGTTATCAATCAGAATGTCCTGCTATTTTCATTAAACCTGCCGAAGTCGGGACAGCCAGCAATTGTGTCCACGAACATCGCCCCGACCGAGAGCCAAACTAAAAGAAATATCGGCTCTTTGAAGACGGACAGATCAAGCTCATGCTCTTCGGCTGGGTATCAAGCATTTTTGTTTGTATTTTCTCAGTGTGACATTGTTTAATACCGATGGTACGGGAGAGTCACGTCACTGTAGATAGCTATAATCTGACAAAATGGCTTCACTAAATGAGTTGCTAGGTACTGAATATTGCTTGCTATTTATTTCGTTGATAAGCGGTGTAGAATTTTCTAAATATTTTTAAAACATTTCTGAACTACTTTATTAATTAACTCAGCTTTCATGGCTGATGTTATGTCAGTTTAATATGCGTAGCAGAATTTTTTTCAACTTTATTAATTGCAATAAAGCTCTCACGAAGAAGATGTCAAATATAGCACATACAGGCTTAAAATTATGCTTTGAACAAGCATTGGTCTTATGATACGAACTCATCTGCAGATTTCCACTCTGAGATTTCGACAAAAATGATGAATAGGAGAAATGTGATGTTGTGTTTCCTTCAGCCACAAGATATTATGGAGTTCATTTTCACAAAACTGCGTCAAACCGTTTTTCTTGACAGGGCGGGAGAGAAAGGTTACTTACGAAATGAGTTACGGGAAAACGGATTTATCCATGTGGCCCAATTCAGTGCTATTCCTAGGCTATAACTGCTCCCTTTGTTTCCAAGTCGCATTTTTTTCACCATTGATGTGTAAATGCTAAAATAGGCTGCATTTCTCCGCCTAACTTTATATATCCGGACGGCGGATCGGTTAACTCATGTAATGTTCATGTTTTCTATGTCGTTTCGATAAGGTGGCATATCAGATATAGCAAGTGACGTCAGTTAAGCTGGAAGCAAACTGCAGCTGGCAAGTAAAACTATAACCAAACAGAGTGGAGACGCGCTTATTTGGATGAACTGAGTGATTCCAGAAGACTGGAAACTCTTTGTGGTTGTTTCAAGATCACAAGAACATATGTAGCTACAGACGATGATTTCGACTCTTTCTGTAAGTATACCCTGTACGTCTATGTGTATGACATATTTCAAATCTAAAATGACGCTCTGTAGAATACCATCCTGTTGTTCAGCATGCCTTTACCTCTCGTGTCTCCCCATCCAGCAACCCAGCAGTCATCAGGGTTGGAAAATGTCATGTCTGGTGCTGGCAGGCATATAGGCGTAACGACATCAAGCTCTACTTTGTCCGAGAACTTCACAAGGGCAATATCGTTCGGGTAGTTCAAAAAAAGGGGATTTTCTTCATATTCAGGGTGCTGAGAACCAAAGAATATACAAATATATTTGCTATATACTGCTTCAGACTCATGACCGTACGTGGATTCAGTGATGATAATGAAGTTCAGACATCATCACTTGACAAAAAACCCTCCAAGTGGGTCGAACGCTTCTGAAACCTTTTACATAAAAGTTGATGCTTCAACTTTCATTATGAAAATCCCTGCTTCACCAATCATATATTACTGGATGACAATCATCACACTGTCATCTCTGCTTCACCTATCATATGTAGCCCTATGAGAATTATCATATTATAATCTATGCTTCACATGCCAAATGTGACCCGATGGCAATTGTCATACTGTCATCTCTGCTTCACATGCCAGATGTGACCCGATGGCAATTGCCATGCTGGCATCTCTGCTTCACCGGCCAAATGTGACCCGATGGCTATTTAACCGGCCATATTTGACTGAATAACAATTACCACAGGGTTGCTGCTACTGAAGTTACTGCGTTCCTTAAAGTTAACTTGCGCTGTGAGTTCAAGACCAGCTTATGCTGGCTTCCTCTCCGGACGTACGTGGGAAGGTCTGTCAGCAACCTGCAGATGGTCGTGGGTTTCCCCCGGGCTCTGCCCGGTTTCCACCCACCATAATGCTGGCCGCCGTCGCATAAGTGAAATATTCTTGAGTACGGCGTAAAACAACAATCAAAAAAAAAAAAAAAGTTGTAACTTTAAAATTTGTTCTCAATCATTTAATTGCAAATCAACATTTATGCATGAACAATATTCTAGCGAATGGTGTATAAAATGTGGAAGAAAGTATGGATATATATTCTGTATAACAGCCATATATATACGAAAAAGGCTGCCAGTCAAGGTCCTTCGAATTTTCCGCCTATAAGCGGCCAAGTCGTGCATATTGTATCACTCATTCCTGTAATAGTTTCCTTTCAAAATCTTGGGTAAATTACGAAATTCTATTGAAATTGCTATATTAAGTAATTTTAAAAAAATCTCTATCTACATCAAGCATAGTTGCATACTTTAGGTCACCTGACTTACTTGAATTATTTTGCTCACGCCGACCCGAATCTCTTTTCCAGAAACCAGAAAGAGGTTATAGGCATTCGCAATGATGTTATATAGGAACTCTTCCGAACTGCAAGATAAAAGTATGGTATGTCGCTCTTCCCTTTCGTCAACTATATTTTGAAATTAGTTCAGTTGTGACCCTGGTTAGACTGAAGTTAAATGTAAAAAACGCTTACCGGAATATATATATATTACGGTGATTTTTGTCTGTTTTACGGTATGTTTTATATGATTTCTTGAAAGAACGTTTTCATATACCGTGTGCTAATATCTGATTTGGTCATCTTCCATGTCTAACTTAAACATTTAAGTGTCATATACTAAATATACTTGTATTTATAATAGAGACAGTAAAGCCATGCTTAATATTGTTACATTCGTAACAGTTGATAGATAAATCAAACCATATTCGTTTTATTCCACGTACAGTTTTATATATAGGTCATCAGGTTACCTGACACAGTGGGCTGCCGTTAGCATCCATTGGTCATTGATCAGGGCCCCACCACAGGTGTGCCGAAATGTGTCCGTTGAGCTGAAGTAGTGATTAATGGACAGCTGCCAAGGCCATTCACCCTCTTCAGCCAGTTCCCCGCCTACTATAAACGGTTCTGCCTTCACGCCACAGGCTCCTGTGGACAACGAAAGCGTGGTACTTACAAGACATAATGAACATGAGAGCAAAAACAGGTTATTATAGATCAGTACAGACAGTTCACAAGATCAGATGTCAGTGATGAGAGAATGCTCTGGCAAATTATTGGTCTTAATAATTTCACAGCACCTCAAGTCTTACTTAATCGCTGAAACCAAAGTTGTTTACATCTGAGCAGGTACCAAGGTTTGCTTCCAAGGACATATCATACAAGCTATTGAAAATGACGCAGTTTCGTTTTGTTGTCAGTATACCGGAGTAACCATGGATTTTTTTTATCATCGTTACTTCGTAAAGGGACTGCAAAATGGGTGAGCAAAAAACGTGATAATGCGAATTCAAACCTTCATCGGCTTCTCTGATCAACTTATGCCTCTCAATTCAAGCATCAAGATATAAAATTACACCTAGTCAGCCGCATTTAGCGAGTGTATTAGCGAGATTTAATGCATGATTACTATCACTCTCTCGGGTCAAAATGGAAGTGGTAACTCATGAAATCTAAAAATGCAAGATACAGGGACGCAAGCTTGAAGTTGCCGATGTATGTACATATACAATGCCGGGCGCGTTTTCAATCTTTACTTCCCTAAAAAAAATAATGATTATAATCTGTTAAATTTAACAGAAAGTGAGTTGTTTGAGTGATGCTAGAATGTATTCTGTTATTCCAGCAGATTCTTGTGTTAAATATAGTACACCTATATTCAATATTTATATGTCAGTGACGCCTAATAAATTGCTGTTAACATCACTGCATTTTTTTAACCTAATTCTGTTGGGGCCATGGTGCTAGGGGGCGAGTAAATTAATGCAATCAAAGCCTTTACATAAACAGCGAAAATAAAACCCCAACTGGGCTAAACTGACAGGAGGCTATACTTCAAAATTTGCCAATTATCACACTGTCATCGTTGCTCTGGTTTTACTCTATTATAATAATAGTGCAATAATCATTCTATACACTGCGCTCTCGAAAACCTATGGCCAGTCAAATAAAAATATCACGACATACAAATACTAAAAAAAATTAAGTACAGAAAGCATTTTCTGTATTCACAGAACATCAAAATTTCACAAAAATGCTCGACACGTCTGACTATGGGAACTTCTATTTGCATCTTCTAAACTACGAACGAAAGAGTAAAAAAATCATACATTTGACAAAAGCCGAATATCTGTCCATGGCATAGGATTATAAGCCTGTAACAAACGGTGCACATGCTGACAAACAGAACTGTCCCATCCACGTCAGAGCGAAACAGCTACATTGTGGATTTCCATTAAACATATATTATACATGCCTAAGGGAAGTTTGCATATATCACCGCCAAAGAAGACTTGGGGAAGACTCATGCTATATTTAGCCATGTTCCAAACGCTCGAAATGAGATGTACGAGGACGTATTCGAGAAGAGACGGACTCCCCCAAAGTCCAGATAAAACAGGTATCGTTCAACATTAGCAGCCTACTGGATCGTGCCGACAAGCGTGTCAATAGCGTGATATGGTGCCGATAGGTATTCCATATAACTGGCGCCAGTGCATCATGCATAGTCGCATTCTTTCAGAATATACAGGCCTTTCCTGTATATACCTGCATGTCAGCCATTATAATTAGCTATGGACACACCACTGAATATTGCTCACATACGGTTAAAAGTAGATGACTCTGCATGCATTGAACACATCTCATTATAACTTGTCGAAATGTGATGTTTTTCCCAGTATTACGTATATGCTTTTGGCCGAAGAAGGCCACACGTGTCCTATAATAAAACAGGCCGGTATACAAGGTCGCACAGTAAATCAATAGCCGCTAGACCAATTTCACTAACAAAAATATATAAATAAAAAAAAATAATAAAATAAAATAGGGCTAACAACATGAAAAATGAATTGTCAGTTTTTAATGATGTTAAGAAGCAGATAATTACACATGGGCCAAATTTAAATAGACTTCCAACTATACTCCCATGTCAAAGAGAAACTATAGATGCAGTGTTTTGAGTGACGTTTTGATTGCAAGTGATATTACAAGCACCATGTAAAGGTAAACCTAGCGATGATTATACTATTCTTTGACATCCTTACAAATCCAAATATGGAGCAACTCTTGACTATAAGTCCAATAAACAACTCAAAGGTTATCAGTTTCCAACGTGTTTAAACCGTACATAAGGAAATCAAAGCACAAATCCACGACATCCATTCATTGCTCATTATATAGGCCCGCAACGATTTGGAACCACTAATGTAATATATATATATCATTTACTTCGACCATATTTACATATGTTGAACTCACACCAAAATGTTCAAAATTACTTATCGGATTTAACCGTTGCATGTTATCATTTCAACATGAAATTCAATTAACTGACTCAGATCATTAAAAAGATTGACGAGGAATACATCCGATGCAGTGTGCAGGGTGAGTATACGTGTTTATATTTGTAGTCCTGTAGCGCGCCAACTATATTGAAGAAAAAAATACGGGAGTAAATCGTTGTAATAATGCATCACAATACCTCGCTCTCTCTTTCTTTCATGAGCTTGGGGTGTTGTTTATCTCGCCGAATGAAAAAACTGGCTGTGAATTCGTTATTTCTCCTAAACAGTTTGCAGAGGCCTTTGCAGCTGGCTGTGGACTCTACATAAATTTAGAATTAGGTCCAAATGCTAAATTCCCCGGCACACACGGCCACTTACAAGCTGTGGTAACAAAAGACGCGAGGCTTACGAGGTTGACATGGGGGCTTACACCTGCAAACAGGAGGGAAAACCTGATGTGTACAGCTTAACGTGTGCGTGCTGGGGTAAGTCCCTGCTAAGAACGGAATTATCCTCCGTCTAACTCGTTGACAAGTGTACCCGATCATCAGGTGTATATTTAATTCAGTGATTTCAGCCAATATAAACCTCGTGGTTTTTATTGTGAAGGTCGTCAATGGGGGCAGTTATTTTTCAATTCTTGATAATAAAAAAATGTGTCGGTGTGAATCCTTATGTATGTGCGCTTGGTATGAACGTGTGTAACAAAATTTGTAACTGCATTCATGCATGCATGTGCATATTTACATAATGTAAAATGAATATATATACAAATATGGAAATAAATAGATTAGAAATAAAGAGAACGTAAACTGAGAGAGAAGGAGAAGCTGTAAATTATATGCAGCCAATGTACGTGATTCACAACGCTAAACTTACACAAGGTGCATGTATATACACTTGCTTTAACATTACCATGTGATGTATTAAATATTACGTTACTTTTATCACCGCAACATTAAATTAAATGCATCAGATACATTGAAGTTCAACAAAACTGAATCAGCATCGACTGTAACATGAAAACCATGTACCAATCAGATTCATTCATATAGCCCATACAGTCAATCAATAAACTTTACACTGCAACACAATACACACATACTCCGTTGAACATAGATGTAAAATGTATGTTCGAGAATACGTTTTAATATCCATGCAAAAAAGCAATAATTGTCAAATCAGTTAACGGGGTGAAATCGCATCTCAACACTCCTTAAATTACAGCCCTGTAGTAAGCATCATAAAGGAACTTACTCAGAAAAGAGTGTTTACTTCATTCCTAGTGCAACACAGCTGATTATCTAAAATTGATAAAAGTATATCTTTAGAATCCCAACGTCGCCGTCTAAGTTTGCAAAGGAATAAAAATAGCTACATGCGTTTCGATCGAAAGAGAGGCGTTTTAAAAACATTACGTTGTAGTTGTGGATGTGTCAAACCTACCTGGCAGTGCCGGTCCTGATGTACTAGGCTGCTGTGTTGTCGTTGTTGGAGGGGAATACGTCGGTTTGGGCGTTGGGGCGTACGTGGACTTTAGCGTTGATGCATGCTTCCGTTTTGAGGTTGGTGCATGCGTTGGCCATCGAGTAGGTGCGTGCGTTGGCCTAGGAGTAGGTGCGTGTGTTGGCCAGTACGTGGGTGCATGTGTTGGCCATTGTGTCGGTGCGTGTGTAGGTTGGTGTATAGGAGTTGTTGGCAATTTTGTGGAGCTGAAGTAATCCAAAGGTTTCCGTGGTAGGGTCTTTCCACAATCATTCCACCGAGTATCGGACGGCCAGATGCATGTTCTTGCTTGCATGGAGTATACCAGCCCGTTAGTGCATTTCACTGTATTCACAACTCTACCATCATAGCATATAGATGCGCTAAGGCAGTCGCTTGTCCGAACAATGTTACGTCCACACCTCCAACATGGGGCTCGAACCCAGCTCCGATTACAAATCTGAGGTACAGCATATCCGCTGACAAGTTTCATATTAAACGTGAGCGCTAAACTTAAAGTTACAACTAACATGCTGCACGATATATTCGATAATGAAACCGGAGATCTATATGACATGTTTGGTCCGGGCTGGTCGTAAGGAATCCCAATAAAATCAATCTGAGGCGAAATCTTGTAACACTGCTTTTAGCCCAAATTGTCTTATAAAGAGGATTTCTGAAGTAAATGACCTCCAGTAACGAAGGTTGGCCGGACTACCAAGAACTTTCTGGATTAATGTTCGCAAAGGATCGGCCACAAATGATTCGTTCACGTAACAATGGCGTAGCTCGCGACAGATGCTCTGGAAAGGACCGGCATGGGTTTAAATGTAGACACTGTGGTTGAAGCTTCAAAGTTAGAATCTGTCTGGCGTGCATGAGTTTTATAGCTGTGTAGGTAACCGCTCCACCTGTCCCACCGTTACACCATTGTCTCAATGCGCGTATGTATTCCTCGCATGCTCTCTGAGGTCATACTCCCGACACCCGACCGGCTTTCACAGGCTCCCAAAATCCGACAAGTGACAAATTATCTTCGTCATTTCCCTTCGTTTATAGCAGGACATGCGAAAAGAAGCCTGATGTGAAACGAGCTCGGCTTTATTTCGGAACTTACAAAGTATAGTCTGTGAGTATCTGCGGCCTGTGAACAAATCCGGTAATGCCTGACATGTCGGATGCCCTCAGTGCAGTAGTCCGAGGGTAAACACTCTGCCAGCACCGCCTTATAGGGCTACTCCTGTCACTTATTGTGTTCTCTAACACAGTCAGCGGTACCGATCTGTTTTATAATGTAATACCGAGTGAGAAATTCCGCAGTCTTTATGCCCAGCTTTAGGCCTTAGATCGGAATGTTGTATGTTTGTGTTTCTTGGATTGGGGCAGCCTCGAAACATCAGGCTGACGCATTCCCGACAAGCGGGGTCTGCATCTAAAACCGGCCTAAGAAGCCAGTAGCCTTTTACTTAAAGAGACAAATTACTCTCCTGAGGCAGGTTAAACTATTTAATTTAAAGATTAGCACGATAATTGTGAACGTGAAAGGATACTTGCAGCATATGGAGAAAAAAGAAACAGTCCTGCAACGTACAACAACTCATGATTGAGTGAGGTTTATTTGGTGTTTGTATCACATATGTGTATAAATATTATAATATTTATACTACAACCGCATGTCTCACGAGCAAAAGAAGAGCATTACCAAGTTTGAACTTAATTTATCCACAGCGAGCATTTCTCACAACACGAATATTTTGCTGATGTATATAAACGAAGATTTCGCACGATATGCACTCATGCAACCGTTGGCACACCAGTTGAGGGTTCACTCCTGGACCTAGGCAGGGAAATCGTATCTTCCCCGCTGCCATTGTCCACTAAGCCTTAGGGATAATAAGTGATTACGTCAGCAAGCCAACAAAGCCTTGAGTCACCCGTGGGAAAGTTCGTCGGAAACTTGCTAAAGGTCAGTGGTTCATCCTGGGCACCCTGGTTTCATTGACCCATTAAACTAACAATCACCGTACATATGAGAAGATGACTTCTCGAATATGACGTTAAACAAATAAATAACAATTAAATAATTGATATTTTCAAAGTACTGAATATCAAAAATGTGGCGTGCACGTAGATGTATAACGCCAGAAAAAGATATTATCAAATATTAATTTAATGGCTTTGTTAAAAAAAAACATCCAACTGAGGTCTTTTCCTGATTTGTTGAAAATCTCGGGCGGAAACGATATCACAGTGGCTACTAGGAATGTTCCTTGCAGACAAAACATTTAAATGTTAATGACCATGAACGTTAACAATGTGTTTTTTCAAAAGCTAGCAGCATATCATATCAAAACATGATCAAATCAGATCAGCATAAGCTTCTGCAAACCATCTTCAAAAAGAAAATTGGGATGATCCAAGGGTTCGAAAAAAAAAATGAAAACAGCATACAAAGGGAACGAAAAGCTTGGGAAGGTCATGTGAAATTATGTAAAACAATCAAGTTGTCTTCTATTTGAAGAATGGCGGTGATCGCCTGATCGACGTCGAAGCTCGCGGCAGGGAGACTTTCAACGTGTTCCGTAGTTTGACACTGCTATGCTAGACTCGCCAAAGTGGACTTCAGATCATCAAAGACGTATCCCTTCGCCAAATTCTCCACCTGGAAATTTGCATCTTCCCTATAGCCACCTACACAAACATATCTCTTTTATATTTCCCGTGCGCACACTGTTTTTCTTTTGAATGGTTTGTGACAATTTAAGGCCGGCACTTTTGGCGATAGTTTAGGAAATTGAATTAAAAAATGATCGGTTAAAAAACCTCCACTGTATACGGAAAATGTGTTTATCAGTGACAAACATGAAGGCAGGCCTCAGATGGTTCAACTTCTGCATGATATCAATGTTTGTCCAAAGTTATCCAGTTTGCAACTTTAACGTAGAGATGATATACTCTTGCAACTGTAGAAAATAAGCAGATTTCGATGTTGTATATTTAGTTATGATATACACCAAGTTTTCTAAAATTTGAAATAACTTTCTACTCGAACACCTGGGAACATGAATTTTAGCACATAAGTGACCTTTCAGTGTCCTGGACCTTTAACCTCTATATTACACAACATCCCCATAACAAATATGGAAAGAAGAAACACATTGTGCATGCAAACACGCTGTCTCATTGAAGAGCGGGAAACTTAGAAAATTTGAATAATGCACTTTTCCCCGAAAATTTAAACTTCTTCACTACCTCGACTTTTAGACTAAGATTTGTCAAAAGTCTTTCAGTTCGCAACCTTAGTTTGGAGATGATATATGTAAATTTGAAATAATCGTTACCTCACAAACTTGGTACCAAGACTTGTAGGACATGAGTGACCTTTAAAGTGACCTTGACCAATAACCTCAATATGACACGAATGAAACAAATATCACAGGCCTATATGGCCCCACATATGAAATGAAGACACATGTATCCGCAGTGACTGAAAAGGTTGAAAACTTGGTGTATTTGAACAAGCAATTTTTCTCCAAAACTTTAGATTTCTGCATGACCTTGACCTTCAGATCAATTCAGTTTGCAACCTAAAGTTCATTAACATATATAATTGAGGTACGTGTAGACGTATGTATGCTCTTTAGAGATATCTGTATTCAATTTGGCGAGCGTTTTCAGACCATGGAAGCAAAATTAACACTGACATACATATACATTGTTAAAAACAAAGTTATACATTTCACTCTTACAATTAGTCATGAGGAGAACGTTTTTGTTTGTTTTCCTGGGCCAAGCAAAAGTATAGGCTGATTATCTTAGCGCAGTCAAAGGACAAAGATCCGATTACAAAAAAAAAGCATAACATACAGATGAGCCATTCTAGGCATAGAGCACCCATATAATAGGACGACATTGGAAACCATGCAAGTAGACAATAACAAAGCTCTTTACATGTAAGAACTACCAATAAAAATAATACCTTTAAGGACAGGTATCAGTTACTGTCAATGTAACAATGCCAATCCAAGGCACACAGGTGGTATCAAGAATTATCCTGTAATTATTTGTGTGAAACTCACCTAACACTGGTGGTTATGTACAGAGCAAACTTTCGACACACTTGCAAGACGGTTTGCGGATGCAAGAAGGTCGCATGATGGTCTTTTAATTAATTGCAGTTGTCCAAACTTTCACTCGTCACGCTAATTCAAGGTTATACTGCCAGGTTAATCTCAATGCGACATTATAAGCGAAGGAGCTATGCGTACATTAAAGTGAAGATGTGTCGGCTCTCATGCTCACCGAACCTATACGCTCTATTAATCAGCGACTAAAATTTTCGAACCTTATAATTAGTACAGCTCTTAGACAACACGAACGTATATGTTTACCTTGCACACTAAAGCTGTATCTACTATAACTAACCGTGGTGAAAGTACAATGAAATGCGACACATGTGGCAAGCCCCAAGTTGTCTTCGAGTAAAGCGTGCGCCAATACAAGGGGTTCAATCCCGCCCAAGGCGATTCGAGCAAGTTTAAAATGGACAATCCATTGTTCTTTCTTTTAAATGTATCTCCTTTTCTATATGAATCTCTGACAGCTAAGAAAAACAACAAAAACAACGATTTCACAAGAATTATGACACACACGTAAAATGCATCGACTCCTAATCAAACTGATATATTCAGTATAAAAACCACGTCCATTCCACGAAGAAAAAACGCAGCGTTCTAAATTATAAAGGCACATTTGAAATCACAAAAACTGTGATCAGGAAATATCACAAGTCTCGCGTTTCCTCATACATAAAGTTATATGGTGGATTGGTCTATATGTATTTATTATTTTTCACGGATTCATTTCCTTTTTCTTGATTTTTTTGTCCTTGCTACATATATATATACAATAAGGAAACGGCTCATTTGTGTGGTTGGCAAGAATTCAGAAATTTAGAACCTGTATGCACATATTTGTAGCTCGCCCGGTTATGGGCCACCCCAATGTCAATACTCTATCCAGGTCAAGTACAGAGGAAAGCTAAAAATTACAAACGATGAATACAAGAAATAGTTCTGAGCTTCACGATAATATTCCGAGGGTTTTTACGGGAGCATCAGTTGTGCTTCCATATACATCTTCTCATACACCTTTGCATGATGCTGAAATTCACAGATCGAAATTTCCCTATATATATATATATATATATATATATATATATATATATATATATATATATATATATATATGTACCCGTACAAATAATTCGACATGTAACTATGCATCTGCTTGAAGGTATATTTATTTATTTGACAGGTGTTTTACGCCGCAATATTTCACTTATGCGACGGCAGCCGGCATTATGAAAGGAGGAAACCCGACGGAGCCCAGGGGAAATCTGCAGGTTGCTGTCAGACCTTCCCACGCACGGACGGAGAGGAAGTCAGCACGACAGCATGAAGAGAATCATCTTAAAAATGTTGTAGTAGATATACAGTGACACACTTTCTGTTCAACCTCTGTCTGTTCATGCAAAAAAGCAAAACTTTCATGAAATTTGGTGTAAGTATAGATTGCTGAAGACTGAAAATGAAGTGGACCAATGGCGACGTTGTGTGTAAACAAAGTCTCTCGCCGGAAGAAAATTTCTTCTATTCAATTAGGAACTAAAAGGTCCGCATTTTTAGTAAATCTATTCATGTATAAGGGCACCGAGGTAACAATGGCACGGACAACGTACATGGGACTATAATCATTATAATTGACACACTTTGTGGACACCAAACGCTGAAGGTTTTCGCTTTATGTAGCTGGGATCTTCAACGTTTGTCAGGACAAATATACTCACATTAAGTGAAAACAACACTAACTCAACATATATATTGATATATATTATATATATTGGATACATACATGTTATATTTTCAAGTGTGTTATTTCTGTTTTCAATTTCTCATCTGTTGAACAATGTTAAAACAAAAATGATGATATTGATAAAAGATAAGTAAATCTACACTGCTTAACTAAGATCAGAAACCCCCCGTTTTTATTCTGAAGCATGTTCAGTAATATGTTTGTCCACTATAAAGGAACAGATATAACCTTGTATTAAAACGCTGACATATGCAAAATGGCACTAAAAACGGTAGGTTCCTTGAATCCCAAACTCATAGGGTTAGTACCACCAAATGTGCTGTCATAAACCATTTAACCACACTAGAATTGCTGAAGAGAAAAAAAAAACTTATTCTCTCACAACTGACAGCACAATGTTATTCTCCTAAAACCTGATAAATTTACCTCAAGGCCAGAGCCTCAGTCAGTGTATCTTCACATCAGCAACACAGGCCTTCAATGGAGCGTAAGCTATGGTGCCACTATTTTCCTGGTCATTCTTCATAAAACTCTTTCTGCGTACCCCGATCTTTCTTTTCATATTATTCAACAAAAAACTAAATATACCTACTCACAATAAACATTTTTACTGTGGACGGAAACACATCTGAATAGAAAAACAACTTAATCTGGTATAGTTAGAAATGATGGGAATAATGTTTAAATTCTTAATTTACTGGTTATGTCAAAAATTACCCTTCATTTATTATACCTATAAATTTTCTTCATATCAATTATAAGTTTTAAGCAGTTTTCCTCGTGTAGGCAGCTCAACATGACTTCAAGTGGGGGAAAAATGTACTTCCACAAAATACAAAAAAAAGAAAAAAGAAAGAGAAACTGGCCATTTTCCCCTTGTATAAAGCTCATCTTGTTTCTTGATCAAACATTAATATAGAGAATAATATATGGGTTCATATATTTGCAGCATGCCATGACCTACAAATTAACCTGACAACAATCAGTACCAAAACAATGAAAATTTCTTATGGTTCAACTAATTGCAATGAAAGAATCAAAATTTACAAATTGGATCGGAAATCCTGGGGAATGGGAACAAGTCATTCATACACAGTTTATTGCTGGTTTCTTGAGAACTGAGAAGGTATTATTACAACGACTATTTACACAGCAACCAGATGAACACATTCGTTATTTCGAAACAGTAGCCATGGCTTCTGGCAGAGAATAAAGTATATGTGAACATGTGTTTTGTAAACAGGATAACAAAATGCCATTTACATAGCCATGCCTTCCATCCATATAATAATGACAATTCGTACAATGTCTTCCACTGAAATTCTACAGAGAATAACTTCTATCAACAAGAAACATTTTGTCTTGAAGTAGTTCAAAGGCTTGCAACTAAACTGATTAATTTAAACTATGATCAAAGTCAAAGTCTTAATCTATTACAAGTGAACTTGAAAATTTTAAATTCTCTTCTCTGGAAAACTGAAAAAGAGGAAAGATACAGGAAATAAACATTTTAAATGATCTTGTGAGTGTTGCATTGACCTCTTCACGAAAGCGATCTCGTCAGAAAATAATGATATATTAAGCAAAATGTTCAGAATTCATTTTTGCTGTCATCTTAAACCAAAATCAGTTCTATATTTTAACTTAAATTTTCTTCAAACTGGCTCTACAAACCAATCCAAACTGAGCGCAAGTCTATCATCACCAGCTGTCCACTAGCTTGATTTTTACAGTGTAATTAGAGACTGTGTGATCAGTAATTACTGCAGTACTTATTTGGAATTCCAAGAAACACATCATACATATAGCCTAGTTCCTAATTCACACATGACTGTGTAACACTCAAACCCAGCCTTAATTTCCTTAAAGTCAAAAATCTGCATAAGGTGAAAAAAAAAAACAAACAAAAAAAAAAAAAACAGAAAATATAAAACAATGTTCTTCAAAAATGAATCAGACCAAGGTGATAATAGTAAGACAGTATGTACCTGCTTTGAACAATGTTATTTGATTAGTTGTGTGACATTTTGCTCATAAAATTACGTCAAACACGGACAGGTGCCTTCGCAATATCCCCAGAAACAAGAGCTAATGTTTTTTCTGCTGAAAACAACTACTGAATTTTATTATTTTGCTGCATAACAGCACAGTATATCATCACAGTATAGAACAATTTACTAATACTATTCCAGCAGACTGTCTTAAAGCATTTACAGAACAAACCTGATAAACAATGATTGTAAATGTTTAGTATTTAAGCTAACCCATAGAAAGTAATAAAAGCTATTTTTTCTTTCTGAGGCATACTACCATCATGTATTTACAATGGTTGATTTGCATATTTGGAAGTCAGTGCCTTAGGTAAAAATTGGAGCGAAGTCTTAATATCCTATTACGCCCCATCCCATCAATAATTATTTTAACAGCACTCACAGACTACGTCCCTGACCACTTGTTGTCTCAGCTTATTAATTTCGGGCTGCCAGCTAACGAAGCTGTATATTTAAGGCCATTTTTACCCCTTAGAAGAATATGGGGAGGTTATTTGTGCTCTTACATGTACATGCAAGTATTTATTTATAGTATTTGTTGGTTTAAGAAAAGTTGTCTTTAACAAATGATAGACTGCACTAATGGCCATACAACCATAGTCGATCGCTTGTTGTCACCAACAGTGAATGCAGGGGAATATACAAAATCCCTGTCCAAGGCCAGGAACAAGTACCTCATGTGTCCTTGCGATTGAAAGACCAGCTCTTTAGCCACTTGGCCACGACCAGTTCACGTTAGGATATGGCCTACATGTATTACTATAGAGTACAAGAAATGTTACATTATATAAATTCTTTAAACCAATGAATGATAGGTGTATTCTAGAAAGCATGGCATTTCCATTAACAACAAGTGATACTATCAACTGCATCAATGTCACAGCACACACAAGGGTTTAACATTTGGCATATGAAAACTATCTTGTTTGAGTGCGTGTCTTACATGTACACTTCCCACATGCATAATTCACTGATAAAATGGAAGATGACGTATACGGCCTATTTGAAATAATCCAGAATGCATATAGAGTAGGACATATGGAAGTCTCATATTTGTTACAATTCATTGATGTAAATATGAAAATACATACATACATGTAGCAGTTTGTGCAAATAAATGACCTTTTATGACACATTCAATCGGACATTCTGGGCCTGCCTCTTTTGATGTATCTTCGTTGGTTAAGTAACCTTTCATACAGATATTACCACAAATTTACATCATTTTAGTGCAATCTCCACGCGCCAGATGATACTTCAGAATTCTCTAACACAGACGAGACATGCATATACAAACCAATTGACTGGTTAGCAAATGGGCTAGTCCGTAACCTGATCAGGTTAATTAGCCGATGGACAGTCTGCGTTCCAGAGTGTACAAATCAACACTGGTAGAATATCATTCCACGGGAACACCTTGGATGAACTGGTTACAAAGGAATAACCTTGGAGGGAAGTGCTTTCCCTACTGCACTGCAAATTTTTTTTTGGGGGGGTGGGGGGGGGGGGGCCAAACATGGAAACCTTCTACACAATCAATGTATAAGTCTCCCCTTAACCTGTACCTGACAAACAACGCCAGCTATGATACTTGGACCTACACCAATACTTGAATGACCTATTCTCTCATAACATCTTACATAAAACTTCTCAGTAAAATATAATGTTGACTTTGCTTCCAAAAGAATGCAGTTTATTAGACAGTTTAAAACAGTTTGCATCATGACCACGATTAAATGTGTGTTCTCTATTCCGTTGTTCATTCATATCTTAGCTCATCACTTGCATCTTCCTGCCAACAATCCAACAAATCAAAACCACCTGAAGGAATCAACAAATATGTACCATATACAGTAAGTCTATACTGTCAAGACAACATTTCTATTTACAAGAATAAATATATCAATGTATACATATATATTTATATATACAATAAAGAAACATCTTCAGTAACTATAATGCATGGCATACATGTACTTAGCATATAACTTTGATATTAGTCTTACCTCATGACAAAAATACATATTAAACCAATTTCAACTTTATCTCAAAATGGTTCATTCTGACTTGAATGTACTACACGACAGAAAACAGTGTAGACTACATAATGCTGCCTATGTTTATCAAGATCATATGCCTTTACATGCCTTCACGCTCAGTGTGTAATAACTCTTCTATACAAAATTTGGCTTGCTCATTCATATAAGTACATATTCCCAGATTGTTTTAATAACCAACCATATTGAAAAATTAAAATTAAAAAAAAAAAAAAAATTTTTGTAATGCACAAACACACACAAAATAAATGACCTTAACATGATCAAATGTTACAAATAGCACATGTACGATTTTTCATGGAAGGGTTGGATATTGCATTTACTTCACCATGGTCATTAAAAGAGACATGGAGCAAGATGTGATGAATGCAAACATATGTGATGTAATTGAAGTTCGTCTGCATAAATGATCTACGCTGAATGTCTTTCAAGAATTCAGCTTCAGACACAATGCAGATTAAAAGAGATTGCTTAGGAAAAAAAAGTTAAAAGAAAAAAGAAAATGGAAATGAAAACCGTGGCTTCACAAAATAAGGTATCTTTTGTGTAAGTGTTTAACACATTTGCTAAAAGAGATGAAAGAAAATATACAGACAGGTAAAACAGAATCAGCTTTGTGTAGGAGGATGTAACAGATGCCCTGACAATGGCTATGGAGGTATACAAAACTATGAAACAGTTTTTTTAAGACCTTATAAGCATTAAGTTGAATCATGAGATGCTGACATAAAAAATGTGAAAGGTGATGTGCATTACTGTGAGTCGTTAAAACATCATTTTATGTATTTTTAAGATCTTCCCAAGGCGCTGTTTGGCTGTAGCATGACCCTTCTTGGGCTTTTTGGCTGCAACAAAACAAGACAATGTCAAAACAAATTCCTTTATGAAACACTTGGTAAATCTTACATTAAAATAAGTACAACTAAATACAACTACTTAGTCCTTACATTTGTTAATTCGGTGGGATTTCACACTGACATATATCATGCTGAATGTCAAAGAAAATCATTAACATTATTTTACACATTCATACTATATAGTACCCAAAACATTTCTGTTTCATAGTGCTTACCTTTATTTGGACTTTCTAATAATGTACCAGCAGGTCGTTTCAATCCCTGTTGTGAAGGATCTCCACTGCCTAAATAAACAAAATTTATAAAAATTTGTACGTTTTTGTCCTTGATTTTTGACCTTCAAGTAAGTGTAAGGAGTGTGGGTAGGGGACTGAACACAAGGATGCTTGTTTTAATGTTTGTTAGCTAGCCGTGGTCCTCACAGCAAATTTCCATGTGAATTTGACTGCAGTGAAAAAATAATAAAGCAGTAATACAAATATGTATGTGTGAGAAAAGTGTAATAAGGTAATGATAGATGTTGCTGGTACTTATTTCAGTCAATGGTAAACAATATGGAAAATGTAACTTTAATAACATTTATCTATTTGACTAAATACCTGTGCATGTATAATTCTCTTTGGCAATTCTAGGTGGATACATGTACATACATGTATATCAAAACGTAATGATTAAATGCTTACCTTCAAAGTTTAATACTCCTGAGTTTGTGGAAGTACCTGGTTGAGGTTGATGTACTGCATCAGGTATTGCTAATGATGATATAGGCAACTTCTCTGGTTTAGGCTTTTTACGCACGTACTGTCGCTTTGGCTTCTGTTTACAAGACATGTGAGATATGGCCAATTTATTAATTCCACATATGTGAAAAATCGCTGTTGGAATTACATTTTCAATTTTAAATCCAGATGCCCTGACATTGAAAACAAAAATGAGGTTTCATGAGGTTCCAATCTGAGCTCAGCAATCATAATAATACATGTTTAGTCAAATTTTAACATTCCTATGTCACGTAATGAGACACACGAGGTCTCAAAACATATGCAAGTATATATATATGTCTTTGAAGGCCTACATCTAAAAACACTGCTTTAACTTGTTCAAGTACACAAAATCATTATTTTGTGACATGAATAAGACATAAAATACTGTACAATGAAGAAATAAACCATAAATGTTGCTCTTGGTAAAGGTAGAGCTGGTGAGACAGCTCATGACAAAAAGATAAGATCTGAGCCTACATGCAGATATCCAATTATTCTACATCATAAGTGAAACCAACTTACCGGAGCTGTGGCTAACTTTGCGGCAGCAGCAGCCAACCCGCTCTCTACTGACTCGCGCCTTGCCCCTTCCCTAGCTGGACAGTCACGCTTTGGAGTAGGCAGCATATGCACTCGGGCTAAAGTGATATTAAAAATTCAGAATTTTAACCATGACATTTCATCATGATCCTAGACTGAAGGACACTATAAATACAATTTTCTTCTCTTTAAGTACAGTACTATCCATCAGAGTTTTGCTTTCACAGGATAGCTGTATTTGATCTAAATTTTCATCCAAGACCAATACCTTTTGCCTTCATTTTGTCTATTTCTGAGAGTTCTAATGATGTACTTTGAGGGAGTTTTTTTTAAAGCAAGATGATATGCTACTGGAAAAACGTAAGTTTCAGCACCAATGGTAATTTTTTTTACCTATATCTGCCTCTAAAAAGCACCTTTTTTTGATGAATTTTGCTTTACAATACAGTAACCACTCCCGAGAAGTGTACTGAATGTGACCATTTCCTGGAAATAGCTATGATACATAAGAACTAAAGAGTTCTTAACCAAAACAATGGCCAGGATAATAAAAACATTTCTGTGGTAATACTGTGGTACAGCTCAACATGATTCAATTGCTTTGACAATGCAATTAGAGTATTAATGCAATTAGAGTATTAAGACAATTCAGATGAGTACAACCAAGGATTTACTTGAATGCCTGAGTTATCCAAAATTTCTCAATTAGCACACACTGCATGTCAGTTTCACAAATTTTTCTTTTTAACTAAAAAAAAAGTTGATTCCACAAAAGTTCACCCTGTTTTTAAAACTTGACTTTTGTTAAAAGATCAAGGATCTGAATACACATGCATGTTCCAAAAATCTTTTGAGCAACTCAACTTTCTGATAACTGTAGTCGTATGAATGCAAAACAGGTGCCACACAACAGACACTCATCATTTCTAGATGTCATCCGTCCTTTTTGACTATAAGAAACAACAGCAATTTGAATGGACTAGAATTGAATTTAATAAATTCTCTAAGATACAGTAAAGCTACCCTCTGAGATAGACAAGAACAAATGTTACCTTTTGGGTTCCAGGTCTCATCTCGACTAGATTTTCCCCTTGGTTTGAGATTGCGATCATCTTCATCATCTGACATCTCAAAGCTTGGGTATACTGTGTGAGAGACAGAACTGTAATGTTATAACACATAACACTCTGCTCCTTGTTGTGGGTTTACCTTTCCTGTCAGTTTAGGGGCTCTCAAATAATAAAAAGTTTCTTGGTTTCTTGCATAGAAATCCGTATTTGGAATGCAGCCTATAAGTTTATTCCTGCATATTACAGAATTTATGAAAAAATCAAAACCTTTACATTTAGTCTCATACATCAGAATTTTGTAATATATGTCTTAAATTTGGTGCATGTTTAAGGACTTTAAAGAGCATCATTCTGTCACAGTGTACAACAAGTGATGTCTTACAAGTGTCTAAGAATGCAGAACTATTATACAAGAGAAGTCAAAAAGTTTTTCACCCAAAATATTTTATTTCCGCATTACATAATAGACGGGGTGATTTTAGGCAAATGTTTACGACTTTTCAATACAAGGTATCAAAAGAAATTAACAAATGCCCACATACTCAGGGAAATCAAAATCGTATATTACCAAACTCATCATCTTTATAGTAGGACTGCATTTTCTCCTCTTCTCGAGCTATCATCTCACTTCTCTTCCCATCATCTTTAAATAGGGAATCCCCTTCGGCATTCATCCTACTCATAGATAACATGCCCTGGATAGCATCCCTCATGCTTGGTGACTGGCCACGACTAAAGCAAAATACAAACACTGATATTATGATGATCTTGTAAGAGTTTAGAAACACACATAATTTCTGACAGAGAGGGCAGTTATACCTGGATTTAACATTGGCTTTAGGGAGGAAAGTACTACCCACCATCTTGAAGAAAACATGGGTAACAACAAACTTAAAGCACTAACTCAAGGGAAACAACCTACGAATACATTTACTAATTTGGCTCGTAATTTATACTGTAGTGAAAAATATTATATACCATATTACCCTATTGACCCATATTACCCCGTGACATACCCTATTTCATCATCAACCTTAAAGTCTGTCTCTGTGCCATAGCCACTGGCCTCGAGAATATCTGCTATACTCCCATTAAGTCCACCACGTATTGTAGGCATGCTCAACCGTGCCACTTGCTCTGATGGGGGAGCTTCAGGTGATAGTAGAGCTGAATCTTCCCCAGCCACTTTAGAACCTGTCTCTGGATCTCCACCAGAAGTTCCTATTGGTTTCCCATGAACTGCAAACATGCAATGACAGGGGACATTTCTATGGTTTGTCACATGTACCTTTAATATAAAGACAGTATGTGATTTCTTGACAAAAGGGCATTTATCCAGCCGATGTCTTCACTTGTTTGTGCCATTCTGGAGCCATACATATATTGCTGTCACTACACTAATAAATACATGGTGTCCACAGGCAACTTCTCCTTTAGTGGAAAATTATCACTAATTATTGTACATCAACATATCGAATATGTTAGGTGACTATTGGTGAGGACTGCTAGATAATGTACAAGGTGTCGACAGAGATACGATATAATGTAATGTAATCCAAGCCAAGCATCAACTGGTATGCATAACTTATTTAGTGCACAACTCTGATTTGAAGCATATGGCTCCAAAACCTGTGTGAAACATTTCTGAGAGAAAGTACAAGAAATATGTAATGATCATAGCACATGTTGTTAAGGGCTTTTCATGGGCTAAGAATGCCAAGAGAATTGGAGACATGCCCAAAGTGTGATGAACAAAGCCTTAGAAAGTGAGTTTTTTTTCAAGGACGTAATCCCACACAATATATACTAATAGTTCATGTACCTTTTATATGCGCATGTGAAAAATAGTAAGGATGATTTTAAATTTTCCTACTGACAAGAGGTATCAATACCTGAATGATAGGCCTACTGGTAAAATACTTAAATAAACCAAAACTGCAAGTGCCAACAAAGTCTTACATGACAATTTCAGTTTCAGGGACCCAGGCTTCTTCAAAGAGCTGGAGGTTTTTTCTCGGCTTTGTCGAAGTTTTGGATTTTCATCCACAACTAAGTTATCATTGTCACTGTCCATGTCTTCTTTCTCTTTCACTTCATTAATCTCAATTTTTGGTACAGCACTAGGTTTTTCTGCCTTTTTCTTCACTTTGGCTTTCTTTGTGTCCTTGACATCAACTTTTGGTTTTTCACTTTCAATCAATGGCTGAAATGCTCCCGGTGGACTGTAAATGGGCTTTGTTTTATCTTGACTGGAAAACAAACAAAATCAATATTTATTAACAAAAAATGAATAAATGAAATACAGAGTGCTTGACATAAACCCTCAGCTTTGGGGAAGTTAATGACAAACTTTCTTGCAGGTTACATACACATATGCACGTTTATGGAAGACAAGCAGTCTTCATTGAATGTTAGACTGCAAACCGTCACACACGCGTCACTGAGAGCTTATTGTCACCCTGGCCTAACAAGCAGTCAGAGAAAGGGAAGATTTAATTCTATGTTTTATTCATAAACAGTATCAAATTTGATCATCTTTAAATGGCCCTGAGACAACACAAAGAGACATAATTTTTCCTTAGAACATATCCATATTTACACAAGCAAATTAGTTTGACTATACCTTATAATCTTGCCATTTGACACTTTCAGCTTCAGGCAAGATTCCTGATTGTTGTTGTTTTGGTTCTCATCATCATCAGGTAAAGCATAGGGATCATCTGGTAAGGCATAAGGGTCACCCGGATCAGTCTTCAATGTGGAGTCCAAGTATGCTCCAGCTTTCGGGATCCTCATACGCAAGGACGAAGCAGGTGACTTCTGCAATAAGAATAATCTCTTATCCTGTACATTTTATATAAAAAATGTTGAGACATAGATGTACATGCAATTCCAATCAACCCAACAAAACACAACACATACATGAAGTCCAACTGTATTAAAAGGGAAGCAGCATAGAACTTTATTATTAATCTGGTGAGGTGGTGATAATGTGAAGAAGGATCTTGAGCCACTGTTATTACCTACAACATCTACAATATTACAATGTATTAGTTTCTATTGCAACATTGTTTTGGTTTGTCTCTTGTTGTAATGAGGCTCTGGGAAAGGAACATTTGATGCAAGGTACTGCTGGGGGGCATTAAACAGGTCCTTCCTGGCAAAGTATTTCATAAAAATGCACATTATACAACTGGCCCATATTAGTATGAGAATAAAACAAAACCAGTTTAACACTCACATATGATTGTAGCCCACACAAATTGTTTTCAAAACAAGACTAAAGATTAAGATAAACATGTATATAATCTAATGAGAAAATCCTTTAGTTTCCATATTATATGGTTATGCATGTTTTACAAGAATTAAACAAAAAAGACAATACTAATGTGAAACACGTGCGAGATGAAAGACCATTAAAAACTGTTCATAAAAGTAGTTTGATTTGTTTGTTTAGAATTCAACTTAGTAAAATGCATCTGTAACTTTGGATTCTGCAGTGGGTTTTTCTGCCATATTGGGACCAGTGACCTCACATCAGGTTTTTGGCAAGTAACATACTCAGGCTACTAGATTTCAACATTCAAAATGTGTATGTATATAGATCTGTGAATGTATATGCCAAATGAACCCTGAAATTAACAACTTCAGGCAAAAAATATGGATGTGGTGTCTGTTATACCCTCTGGGTCACTAGAGACCACCACAGAATCTGATGCTTAAAAGCCCATTTTAATACTCCGTTGGAAAATTTCAAAGAAAATAAATTGAACTGTTCAATGGTCTTTCATCTGATATTTCAGTTTTTTGGTCTTTCCTTTGCCTTTAACATAGTTTTACATTTATAAACATATAAGAATGAATGAGTGATTACGGCTTTATCCCACCTTTACAGCAGTGCTTGAACAAAATCTTGCCGAAGTATGACATTGAAATCCATGCTAGAATGAATGTGCAGTCAATGTTCACTTTAATTATATGTGACAAGGGTATGCATGACGTATATTTGTGTTACAATGGTCACTATGTGCTCAGTTGCCAAGTCAGTTGAAAAAACACAAATTTTAAATTGTACAATTTTGCGAGATGAAATTGAAAATGTTACTCTTCTGAATGAACATTTGTATAATATTTTGTACAAACTGTGTGTGCTGATAAAACCAGAAGATTGAGACGTATCATAAATTTATGCTCAATACTTTTAGTACAGCTATAACCTCTCCACATCTTGTTGTTATAATGAGTGGAGATGCATGAGCCTGTTACACTATACTGACCGCATCTCAGTGATTTATCATAGTTAACCAACACACGCATACATTAGTGTCACCACCACAACCCACATCACTGATTAAACTCTGCAATAATATGCATGTAGTGATGAGTAGTCTCATCAACACTGACAACATTAGTGAATTTCTGTAGTTTGTGTGTATCCTACATGTTCATAAACAAAGATGCCAAACCTTAAATGCAATATCATATAATTTATAATACAAAATTTTAACATTTTGGCAGGACAATGAAGAAGGCACCTTTAAGGGATACTGAATCAATTCTGGTTGGCTGATGTGAGAGACACCTAAGTCCAGGTTATGCCTTGCATAAGCTGAATTTAAGGTATGGTACATTTATTCAAGCATGACCAAGTCTGCAAGATTTATGCCAGGAAACCCTATCTCAACTGTCAGCCAATCTGCATTGATTCTGTATTCCTTTAATAAGGCCATGAGAATAAAAAATATGAGCCCATGGACAATTTAGCGTAATCTGTGTTCCAATCCCTAATGTACTGAACAACAGTTAAATATCTAAGAACACCTAGGGTGTATACGGAAATGTTATACAGACCGCACAACAGATCCAGACAACATTGATGGCCAGCTGAAAGAATTAGCTGTTAGTTTTTACCTTCTTAGATTTAGATTTCTTTTGTACCTTCTTGGAGGTGACAGATGCATGTTCTTCCTGCAGTTCCTGAAGCTTAACTTGTGTATGTTGGTGCAGAACGTCTAACTTTGCCAACTCCTTTGCTGATGGGTTCACCTTTTTTTTACGTTTTCTTTCAGGCTTCTTTGCTGGGGATTTCTGTACAAAATGAAAATGCACAGCTGTTTTTAAATAAAGCAATTATCAGAATCTGGGTATTTGAAATACCCTCCTTCCATAAAAAAAATTCCCAATTGCCATTAAACTTTAGCACGCACAAGTTCAGACCATAGGCAAGATGTATGGTAAGTTTCACTGAAATAGGTGGAGTAGTTTGGGAGATGCACGGACAAAATCTCATCTACAGACAGACAGCCAGATAGACAGGGTGATTCGTGACGTCGTTGAGGGCGTTATAATTAGTTATAAGTTATAATTCAGTTTTTATCCACTAAACTGGATACATGTAGTTTCTGGATTCCTAGATGCAGATGCCTAGAGAATTTATTTTATATTTAAAAACATTTTAAATGTTACATGATTAAAATTCCCTATGTGAGCACTTAAGACTCTCAAGGCACACATACATTAAAGAAGCACTATACTGTTGACACTACTGGAATACATGTACAAATGCTGTCTACTGTTCTTTCTGTTCACAGTAAGGACTTTAGTCACATTTACTTTTGTTTCAGAAGTTCAGCATGACCTTAAAAATACAATCCACAAAGAATCCTGACAATAAAAAATTTGCAGAACTGTTTCCATTTTCTGTATTTTTCTTTCTTAACAGGAACACTTACATTGTGCAATGCATCGATCTCTTTGGTCACCTTGTTTAGCTCCTTGAGAAGCTTCCCATACTGTATGTGCTCAGGCATCTCATGTTTGGCAGTTTTCAAAAACTGCAGTTGCCATGTAATTAAAACAAAAAAGAAAATGAGAATACTAAAAAACCTGCAGGCACACAGAGGAAGTTATGGTATATACTTTAACACATGAAGCACTTGAAATTTTATAAAACCCATTGACGTATATTTTTAATAGCAAGAACAAGTTAGAACATCGTATTCTCCTAATACATGTATGTTAAAAACAGTTAGTTTAGTGTATATCCAAAACACCACCACTGAACACAAGTCTGGACTAGCTACAATGGACATGTGCGTATCACGAAACAATTTAAAACTAAACAATCAAGATGTAGGAATGTTTTAATTCTAAAATATGCCAACAGAAAATCAGGTGTTTTGGTTACTGCTGCAGCACTTGCACACCCTCAACCTTAGCCATCACAGCTGGTACATGTAAGCTTGTCTACATTCACTTCCTGCACTGATGTGTTTATAAACATCAAGAAATAAAAAGTTTATGGTATACAAACATAAACGCAAAAAAATTTTGGCAAAAAGTTAATATCTGCAAGCAGTCAAGTGCTGAGCATATTGAAGTGGACCTTAGTTATGACACAAGCATTGTGCAATGTCTGTTTTGTTCAAGAGCTTTATTGTGTACAGCAAAGCAGGAAACTGGAATAAATATGTGTGTATATACAAAATTCACAAAGTGCAGATAATAATTTATATTAGCAACTAGCATACAACCTACAAACTACATCCTGTTAGTATGTTGGTACTTGTTTGCAAATGTGGGATAATACATAATGAATCTTTTGCATTATAAAATAAATTTTGCAAATTTAGTATCAGCTGTATTAAAAAGGGTCATCAGACATAGCTTTAAGAAAGTGCCATTCCAACAGTTTTATTCAACATAGTAATTTTTAGTATATGAAATAACTACCCTTTTGACATGATTGATTTGTCTAGGTCACCCTTATTACACTATGGAAATTTGGCTATAAAATACTGCCTCATAATGCACTATATTATACCAAGCTTAATCATTAATATTAAACAGATGAATTTTGTTCAGCAAAGGCCTACAGTTATCTACTGTTTTCACATTCTACCAAACAAAGAATTAAATGCAAGATGAGACAAAACTCTAACAAGAGTCAACAAATAAAAACCAAAAGTTCATAAACACTGCTAACATATGTTGCTAACAAAACATGCTTGTGGTTCTAATTCAAGGAAAAATATAATTTGTGATCCAAGGTACATGTGTAGACAAACATGTATATAAATAACAGCTGTATGTTGTACATGTATGTTTTGTCTGTGAAACTACTAAAGTGGGAAAGGTAACTTGGTGGGCATTGGGCACAAGCATGCCACAAATATGAACAAGACAAGTCATTACCATCACAAGCTCACATAAAACAATTATCACAACTCCATTATTTTAATCTTACATTACAGACAAATGTATCTGTTTTCGAAAGCAAAAAATGTTTTCTTTATATTCAATGTGTAATCCTCCTTTTATACACTGTTATAGAAGATAATTCTGCGAATAAAAATCCTAAGAAAAATATTTTTCAATATTTTCATAAACACCAAGTCACAGTATCAATATCTGTTGGACTTATCTGTACTTGGAGGACCACAGAGATAAATAGTATAAAAATACTTCTGAAATGTACAGTACATTTGTAATTTATATATAATGTTGTATACAATAAATCACCTATAATTTCAGGGAATTTTCATGAACCATACACCCAGCTTTAGTTGGTGAAAGATCAAGTGGAATTATATGAGATTTACAGCAAAAAACCTAGAACTTCACAAGATTTTTCACCAGTTACTGGAATTCGTCAACTTTTTCGCCTGTTTGCAAGGTGTTTATTCAAGCATATTCTGAAGGCACTGTTCTATGTCAACTGATAAAATTACATTACTTGTGAATCCCTGAAACCGGCCAATCCAACCAATGTAGTCTTGTCTCCACAATAAAATGTACATAAAATGCACTGAAAGTTGATCTTTAATATGCACAAAGGATGAAGAATTAGGGTAATCACACTTCTGTACTACAGCTTGTACAGCAAGGAATAAATTGGTGAAAAATAACATTTTCAGGTGACTTACTGCATATGTTGTTTTAATATGATAATTTGTAGGAATTTGTGTTCACAGTAAATAAATATAAATGTATAATGTATGTGTACAGAATCGACAGTGAGCTTGTGATAGTGCAGACAAAGGTAAAGCAGACAGGCCAATTCCCTCAGTCAGAGTAATATAGACAGAGGCAAGAGTAGTGTAGAACTCACGAGTGTCTGGGAATTCAACTGCAAAGGCAGCAAGAGAGACACATTGTCAATACTACCTTGGTTTGTTATTAGTCCCCCCTAACTTAAGACATGTCAATCTACCACTGTAGAATGGATTACAATCAGACATTTTAGAGACCACTGATTCTGAAAACAAGGCAATGTTACAACAATATTTTCAGTTGGCATTTTTTTTACTGTATTTGATAACAATGATTACACACAGAAACCCTGAGAGACTGTAAGAAATTATTTAGAATAAAATGTTTGACAAATATACAAGGTTACTTTTAAATTCCAGGGACATTTTATATCAACTGATGGCAAGGTCACCAAATTCATTTATTGCAGCAATATGTGTATCACATAGATTTATACAATAAATAGTGGTCCCTTAAAACCACAGCATTTTTTGTGGCATTATTTTCTAAAACTCCTCTAAAAAGAACATAACTGGCTCTTTGAAAAACAGTGCCTGATATTTATAACATTCCCAATTTCTGCATAGTTGTATAATAATGGTCAGGGTTATATTTTCCCAATGTGATTAGACTTACATCTTTTCTTTGTGTCCAAGACTTCAGGGAAGCTGCAATAGCTTTCCCTCCCTCTAACAGATATGGACGGGGTTTCTTGCCATCTTCCAGATGGTCTGTTAAATAAAATGTGTACATGCATATGGAATATTTCAACATAATGATAATATGCACTCAACCTAATTCATGCTGAATGGTAGGACATTATTCTGTAAGAATTCACAGACTTTATCAAGAGGGTAATAGTTGCAGTAAGCCAGTGCTTCAATCATCTATGCCTCCGAGGCCCCTCCATCAAATTAAGCATGGCACTGTAAATTAGAGGTATCTCACTACTTCATGTTGTCAAATTTCTACTCACCTTTCAACAGATCTAAAATATGCTTAGCTGCATACCAGCATATCGTCTCAAAGCTTGGGAACAAATATTTCTCAGGGGTTTTGACTCTGCGTTCAATGTCATACACCCTGCCAAAGTCAAATTTAACATGAAATATAACTCTTTCATAATGGCATTAACACTGAGAAGTTAATAACATTAGTAGTCATTAGAAAGAGTTAATCACGAAACATAGGTCAAGGATTGCTCCCCCCAAAAAAATAAATAAATAATTAAATGTATCTGAAAATTTCTGGCCCTTATTCCTTTAAAAAGAACAAAAACAAAAAAACAAACACAAAAAAATGCATCATGTTAACCACAGATTTACAAAACTTTCAAACATCAAATTACCGTTCAACTTACTTGAGCTGCAAGGCTATATTGTAGCTGTGAAGGAAATTTCCTCCGAAGACTAGAGAATCAATGGGGGTGAACACTGCATGTATCCATCCTGTGGGTATGAAAAATGTCTGTCCCTGTTTAACAACACACTTGTAGCACCGGTCCACCTGATCTCCAAAGAAGGTTTCACTCTGATTTGATGAGGAGATCCAGTTTTCATATAAGGCCATATTTGCAGGTGTTGGACGAATAAGGTAAAACACCTTTTCACCCTAAAAGAGAAATTGAAAAATAATGTATTTCAGTATATATGTTGTTTATTGGCTCACAAAGCTGATAAGAGATGGATTCAAACACATAATCTCAACAATCTGGGACTAGTGGTCTTTAGCTTGCTGTTAACATGGTGCTCAAGAAACATGGAAGCTACCAAAACCCAACAATGATGAATGTACTTTGCACCAACACAGTCCATCATGTGTTAGTGCTATAAATATACTGTAACTTTTCAACCTTTTCGTCTGTTTTCAAGATATTTATTCAAGCGTACTCTGAGGGCATTATTCTGTGAAGGCAGATAAAACTTAATAGGTGCACAAATTGCTAGTTCATACATAAAAAGATCAAAGAATTAGGGAAATTGTAGAACAAAAGAAAAGTTCTAGCATTAACTGATGACGTATTGCTATCATGACCATTGACCTGAGATACTGCTTATACTTTATTTAATAAGTTATAACTTACACGAAGTACATGGTACCAGACTGATGTGCCACCGAAGTCTATGTGAAAATCTGTAAAGCTGTCCTTGACACCCATTAAACAGTATTTCTGCACCTCTGGTTTGGAATAAGGACAGTCCTCTGGCAGCTGGTCAGGCCAAATGTTGTTAGCCCAGCTCAGCTCTCGAATCACTGACGGTGGCACCACCAGCTCTGACAACCTGTAAATACAGTGGATAATTGCAAGTTTATGTGGAAAAAAAAAAAAAAAAAAAAAATGTGGCATTACATTTACGAGATTAATTTTTTCTTTGATTCAATGATATCACATTTAATGTTTGCTGGGAATCCCCACAGAAATAATATAATCAGGACATCGTGTTGTGGAACTGTGGTGGTGTGATCTTGACTTGATCACATGGTCATCTCACCTGCCAACATTACATACCTGGTGTTTGAGAATTCTAAACTGATGACGTTGAAGATCTTGGTCCGATTTGGGCTGTTGTAATACTCTGTCCATTCTCTCATTAACATCTTGTAATCTTCCTGCCTTGACACATCTATCACATCAATTTCTCTCATCGAGCCTGGCAATACGAAACCAACAAAAAACTGATTAAGTCCAGTCAGGGAGTTCATACAAGATAAGCCAAGGAAGAGACTGGTTTAAACACTGCCTGGATAAAATGATACCCAACCAAAAAAAAACATCCAGTTACTGCTTGAGAAAGGCTTTCATGGCAGAATAAATAACCTGTCCAACATTGTTCAACCTACCCACATAGAACTCTACATCTTGAATACTAAAGTTGGAGGGAGGAAGCGACAATCCAAGGCCATCCTTCTTTTCTACAAGCACTGGAGTGTCAAAGCCATGTTTATCCACAAAGTCTGAGGTCAATTCGAACCCATGAAGCCTCAACAATGGTATTTCATCTGCACTGTTGAAGGGAGGTAATTCCAGATGTCAAGTTCATTCATAATTGTCAGGCAAAACAGTAATATTACAGATCATCACAAAGGGCAATATATGACATCAGACAAACTTTAGCACTTAATAATTAATTTGTTGTCTCTTATACATGAGCAACATACTTGAAAATGTACATGTAGCAGAAAAGTAAATATACTGGTATCTGAGTATAACTTTTTTTCAGAATCAGTCCACTCACCATGGAAACATTCGATTTTTCAATTCTTTAATAAATACAACTGTGCCCGTCTGTACATTTTGCTGAAAATCAGAAAAAAAAAGAAAATCAGTATACAAGTCTGGATCCTGTAATTTTTTAATTTAAAGCAGATCCCCAAAGACTTCATTTTCACACTAAATGTTCCCTAAACACAATATTTATACATCATATGACTTAATCTATAATTATCCCTACATATACACCTCTTCATTAGCACCCTGGAAATCATATAAGTAAAACAGTTTTACAACAAATATTTTGAAAGACAGGTTACAGGGTTGTATTAGATCCTGGAAAATTGTGTAGGGCATAGCGAATGGGCGATATGATGACCGATTTTCGCTACTGGCCACATAGATGACACAAACGCTCTTCAGCCCGGTTTGTCTGATGTGAATTGGACATCAATGGAATTATGGAAATATCTGTGGAGAATTTGGCGCGGTTTCATAGTCCGCTGTAATTTTTTACAGCTAAGTCATGCTATGCTGGCTGCGACACAAGGATCCATGCAGTCCAGCCAGTGGATTGTGAGTTGCAGAGACGAAAGCTAACACCGGTGAAAGTAACAATGGATCTAATCCTTCATGTTTCAAAAAAGTATCCCCCCGTAAATATAGATAACGTTTGAATTCCATTGAATGAAACAGCAATTGGTAACGCATAGAAATGCCAATTTAAATTTTGTCTAGGTTCAAGTTTCTGGCTTCAAGGTACGGCAAACACACAGCGACCTGTGGGTAAGGTGTGAACTGAGCTGGTGCCCTCTTGTATGGCAAAGGCTAGCGGCTTCCTACAGTTCCTGTCACAACCTGCTGTTTCAAAGAAGCAAGCAGCTAAACAACTTTTACATTCTGAGAGTGAAAATTCAGAAGTCTTTTCTTTTTCTCTTGTTTTTTTTTGGGTGGTTATTATAAGGCTCGTCCTTTGGCCTTCTCTTTCAGAATGTATGGCTCATAAAACTATGATGGAGTTCCCTGAAAATCAAAGGGCATTTTTAATAAGATATGGTCCATATTTTCTCAATCTGTGGCATTTTTAGGCCATGTATCCTGTCTTGTGTTATTGGAGTCGCACGACACACTTGGACATGGAATAATCTCGAAATAGGCTGTAAAAGTATAGTGATTGTCTCCTGTTCTGTGATGGACACATAGCGAAGACTCAGATGATAAAGATATGTAAACATAGGTGACAATTCTTGGGTCAAAACTGGGATGAATATGAAGTTTAAAAGATATTATGATAAAAGCATGTATGTATGTACGTGTACATGTATGCATGCTTGGGTTTTATGTCATACGTAACAATTTTTCAGTCGTATGATGATGATGTGTCATTGGGCTTGTGGCATGGCAAGCCCAGGTCACCAAAGTGCTGCCGAAACTTAAGTATCATACCATAGAAACCAAACTTGACACCCCACCCAGTCACATTCAGTGCACAGTGACGTAGCAGCAAGTACCATTTTTAAAGTTTTTAGTTTCTGAGTTTGATCCCCGGTCTCCTGACTTCGAGGTAGATACATGTACTCTATCCATTAGGCCACCAAACAGTTGATTATGATAAAAGTACTACAACAATAAGAGGATAAGATTGACAGCAGGTAAATGTAGGTGCCCTGTCAAAAGAACAGACTGGAAACTGGACCAAAGTCACAGGAAACTTTTCAAAATAAATCTGTCAACTGATTTTCGATAAGTTTTGTTTCACAGTGTTTAAGTTTATAAAAAATTTATAAATTGATAAATAAAGCTCTCTATAAAATTTTCTCCATGGCTTGGCTTTGGGCTATTCATCAATCCCGAAAGTCTGTATTTCAACATGGTTCTAGAATGGTTTTAAGTGATTCTTCACCATTACCCTATATGACACAAATGCAGAGTATTACTCCTTTGTAGTCTGCTGTGAGGGAAATTTGACTCTGATGCTTGCACAGTCAGAGAGATACTATCTTTAATGAGCCTTTTATTACTAGAACTACCAAGTACCTTATTTGGGTCATCCTCTGAATAATCATGCCGATGCCAGTTTCTTCTCTTTTTTACTAAAACAAAAACAAAATTTGAATAAATTAATCAGTATCAACTGCTGAATGACAATCAGTTGGAGTTAATTGTAACAGTTTGAATGTACGTCTCTTTGTACATACAGTGTACACTGTAGTATACAATTTATCATCTTTAGTTAAGAGTTAATCCAAAAAAAAAAAAAAAATCAAGACCTACATGTATAATGATGGTAAACCATTAACCATAGTTAATCAAGTCAATCAAGAACAGTCAAAGTCAGGCTGAAAGTAAATAGGTAACAGCCAGAAAAAATCTGACAGTGAAAAGCCTTTACCAGAACCAAGATAAAAATCAATCAACAATAATCAGAACAACAAGGAGTTCAAATCAATAGCCACAGTTAAGTAAAGAACAGCAAGAAAAAAGATGAGAGTGACATCTATTATAGAACAATGATCAGTCCACAGTGAATTAGCCGATATTAAATCAGTAACAGCCAGCATCAAGTTGACAGTGAATCAGTAACAGCCAGCACCAAGCTGACAATAAATCAGTAACAGCCACCACCAAGTTGACAATAAATCAGTAATAGCCAGCAGCAAGAGGATGGTAAATCAATAACAGCCTGCACCAAGCTGACAGTGAATCCGTAACAACCAGCATCAAGCTGACAGTGAATCAGTATCAACCAGCACCAAGGTGACAGTGAACCAGCATTAACCAATACCAAGCTGACTGTTAATCAGTAACAGCCAGCACCAAGGTGACAATGAATCAGTAACAGCCAACACCATGTTTACTGTGAACCACTATCAATCAGCATCAAGCTGATAATAAATCAGTGACAGTCAACACTAAGCTCACAGTGATTCAGTAACAGCCAGCACCATGCTGACAATAAATTAGTAACAGCCAGCACCAAGTTAACAGGAAATTAGTAACAGCCAGCACCAAGCTGACAGTGAATCAGTAACAGCCAGCACCATGCTGACAATAAATCACTAACAGCCAGCACCAAGTTTGTAGGAAATCAGTAACAACCAGCACCATGCTGACAGTGAATCAGTAACAGCCAACACCAAGTTGACAGTGAATCAGTAACAAATTATAAGTGTCAAGCTGACAGTGAATCAGTAACCACCATCAAGCTTGCAGCAAAACAACAACATGCATCAAAACTAACAGCTAGAATTTAAAATAACAATAATCACTACATATATATAAATAGATGTCAGAATATTACTGTATAACCCAATATTCCCAACATTGGTAACACTCAGAATACAACTGAGCAATCCACCTGCATATACAAGTACAAAAGTATTAGGATAAGCAACTCTCCCTGAAATGCAGGATGAAAAGAGGACTACATTTTTATCATGCGGGCCATACCCAAAGCCATTTTAGTTCCAGAAAACGCTGGCTTTCCCAAACTGTTGCGCGCCCAAACTAATCAAGCTGTATTTAAAATTAACAATTAAACTGAAAATCAATGATGGTTTACCAATAAAAATAAAATTTATTCCATTAATAGATTTAAAAGATCTCAGAAAGAATCATTTGGCACTGTATAAAATTTCTTTATACACAATGTCACCTTTAAAGTCAGGGATCAGAACCCTGGAGTTTTTTTCTGGTTACTGCCCTGTTATAAGATATAGATATCCTTGTATACATGCTATCAAAGTTGTGTGGGAATTACAGCAGTATTGCTCTCCATATCACAACTTCAGCCTGGTGAACAATCTAGTTCACCTATAATAATAATATTGCTTACATGCACATACTTAAATTTGCACCAAGAAAAACAGTAACAAAATTTATGTATTACGCATGGTGTACGGCAATGTGAAGTCTTTAAATAGTGTGTAGGATAAAACATTTCTACTTCAGTAAAACCAATTTTACAATTAAGTACCCCAAAGAAGCCCTTCCTCTCAATCTCTCTTTTGACATTTCAGTTTCATAATCAGACGTTGTTGACTTGATGTGACAAAGGTTTTAATCCTCACATTCAACCAATTCAAACTAATGGACTAGCAAAGTGAATGTATGTTACTCAACAATTTGCATAGGTATACATGTATATTTGGAGCCTTATATATGTATAACCTTATATATGTTTATACTTACGAACTAAAGGTCCATTCATCATCTGACATGATGGACAATGGTAAATTTCTATATCCGAAGCCTGATGTTCCTGAACTCCCACACAGCTGCAAAAAAATAAAATTCAAACTGATTACAATATACAAGTATGTCTAGTAGCAACAGCACAAATATTTCTAAATGCTGTTCTGTAACAAACATGTTAAAACATTACGACCCTGAAAGGTTTCCTTGAAATTCAGGTGCATGTATCTGTAAAAAACTAATGTGAGTTTTATTTATTTATTGGTGTTATCCATTGGTGTTTTGTGGCCAGTCAGGAAACCTGACAGTGCCCAGGGGAAATTCACAACACTGTGCCTATTGCCATTCATCCAGTTACCAGAGAGGAGAGCCTGATCTGGACTTGAACTTACAAGAATACACTGTAAGAGCCCTCTGAGTCATTGTGCTGTGCTGGCATGCTATAAATCACTTATTTATTTATTTGATTGGTGTTTTATGATGTAATATATAGTTTCCAATGTTTGAAGGAATGAATTTAAGGGAAAATTCTTTGTCCGTGTGAGCACGAGCCTGATGTGGGTGAGTGAGTGTCCATTTTTCCTGCTCTACAAAGGTCTTATAAGCAGTGTGCTAGGGCAGACAAACCAGTCTCGTCAGTAGTACAGGCCAGCCGTACCTACTTTTTGGATCGTTTTTTGTTGTTGCTGTTGTTATTTTTGTTTTCCCGTTGCATTTCCCACAAATGTAGCCCCTGAAATCTGAAACTGTCACTACCATCCTCTGTGAGAATGTACATACATGTAAATATGATGTGCTCTGTACATATATATGTGCATCTGTACCTCAAGCTAAATCAAAATATTAGTGATAATCTGGATTATACCATTACTGTATCATGTGACTTGTCAAAAGTGTTTCACAATTTCTGGATAGAGCAAATCGGTATAATGTGTCAAAATGAGGCCATGATATGTAAGTTTTACAAAGAATACCTTTAATGGAGCGCTGCAGGCGCTTCAGTATGATCTTGCCTTCCATCATGTTAAAGCGCGTTAATTGGGATACTAGACTGTTAAGGCTAGCCCTAGAACTGTGCTAACCAGCAAGCACAATATAGTAATGGTAATGCAATCAAGTATTACAAAAACCATGCAAAGTATTGTTTAGGCCAATTCAGTGTTGTATTTACATAATCAATTTGACTAGTAAGACAAAAGAAAAATTACTGGTACATGACCTCTCTACTAACCACACTATAAAGATCAGAGTCTGTGTCACTGTCTAGGGCTCATTTTAAATCTCAAACTAAAAGGTTAGGTTACATTTTGCCCAGCTTTTGGTAGGCTAAATGCTGCAATCTTTTAAGTCAACGATAAAAGGTATGACTGCATTCTAATTGCGTAACTGCCCTACTCCAGTGAATAGCCCTCGTAATGTTGGCCTGTAGTGACGGGATTGACCCAGTTACGATAGGCCGGCTTTCATGGGAACTTGTGTGCTAGCGCTCGACTGTCAGTGTTAGGGCCCGGACGACTCGAAACATACCGTCCATCCGCATGATTCTGAGTGCTTTAGCGGGTCAAAGTATAAAAAGTCAACTAAACCACATGTCAGGTAGTCATTAACACGATGAATTTTAATTAAAAGGCTAAGAATACTACAGTGAAGACGAAGCTTGGAAGGAAACATAGGATCTGCATTGATTCCAATCACAACAAAGGGGAGTTCACTCGTCAAAAATATTTTCTGTCAATGTTCGTGTGGTGGGTTAGTGCGACTTATTCGACAACACAAACTACAGTTTTACCTGCCATGGAACCACTCTTTGCAAACGTCGCATTCTATCATAAATTTGGTTTCGTCGTAGGGCTGTCTACATGAACAGTACAGAGTTTCTTCTTCCGACGCCATGTTGAATTTCGCGTATGAACAAAAGCTTCCGTGTGCGCTTGCGCGAGAAGGACCATGGGTAATGAAATAGCAGACGACATACTGGTATTTTCGTTATGCACATCAGTTTAGCGCTTTCACTTTCCTTTTAATTTATTTTATTAGAGTATGACAGGCGCATATCTTAAAGGTTCGGAGTATATGAACAAACTTAAATGAAAAAAAGTACATAATTTAGTGAAGGAGAACTCTTCATAAATTAACTTAAATTTTGAATTGAAGTTAGGTAGGCTTTACATATAGGGGCCTATATATATAGGCTAGGCTCCTTGGCCTACCGGTACTTTTTTTCTGTAGAGCTTCAGGTCTATGTTGTATTCATTTCGGTGCCTTTGTAGAAGGATCTATACAGCAGACTCCTTTTAGTCAAATTGACTTAATCCTTCGATTTAAAATTTTCCCATAAGCGCATATATATAGGCCTGTCATCAATTTGACTGTGTGCTTTAATTTGAGGTATTGTAGTCCTCTCTGACTGTTCTCCTTGGGCTTTTGGGTTATGCTGGGTCTCATAATACGTTATGCTTTTAGTTCTATAATCCGCTGTCTGGTTTATAAGGGTAGTCAAACATACAGTCTTGGGTCTAATATATACACTGAGATCAAGCTTCCGCATCACCGTTTTTACCAGCACCAGTTTAATTAATAGAAAAGCTCTAGTAACGGATAAAAGTGAAAGGTGCATTTCAAGATTTCAAACATATACATGTTCCAATCCATTTTCGGCGTAAAACTCCAATCAAATAAATGAAATCCATTTTACCACTTACAGGCCTATTTACAACGGCGCGAGGATATACATTGGAGACAATAGCTCTAACTTTCTTTTAAAGGACTTATACCAACTACCCCGTGGTATATCGTCTTAAACCTACATCAACTAGTCAAACCTTTACCGTTAAAAACATTTCCATCATTCAGTGTATCTCCACAACACACGCACGTAGACCAATCAAACTAGAAAGTCTTTTAGACGTCAACTGCCTTCTCTCCTGATCATACTGGCCAAAATACACCCCATATCTATATATAGCATTCACTACACAAGGGATTCTGAATTTAGGAAGCTCGAAAATGTCCATATGCCAACTTAACACAGAGCATATACACATATAATTTCTTTTTTACCAGTCTTTTGTTCATTCTGACAGAAAAAAGAACATCAGTATAAAAGGCTACACCAAGTAAAAGCAGAGCAGCGACGACACTGAGATCATTGTCAAATAGTCATATAGTTAAGACTCTAGCTGTTCACACTAGTGGTTAAAGGAGCATTATAAACAACCAATGCCCCATGCACTTCTCTAAGACAGGTAAACAAAAAAATGTAGATGTTAATCGCACTTTATTAGTCAGAGGTCTAGAATTGCTCAATACGCCGTGTTCTTACCACATTTAATAAGAATCACATACAAATAAAATGAACTAGGTCCCGTGCATGGATGCTTATAGTTCACCAGCTAAATCCTGGTTTATGCAAAGATGCAATATGAAAGACTACACAATAAGTATAAAATCAGAACAGCGACAGTGTTGTAGTTGGTAAATGATCACAGGTAAGCAATAAAATGCGGACTCAATTTACGGTAGTTAAAGTTTAATTCAGACTCTTCATGCAAATAATTAAATAGCAGAAACATACCACCCTCTATACCATCATGACTTAAACTGTCACAGCCGTTATCAAAGTTATGTATTTTCGTGTTAAATTTGTTTGAGGTATATAAACATGCATAGCATGGCCAACCTGTGTTGTGGAGCTTTTTAGAACTATTAGAAATTGGGCCATATATAGAGTTTATACGTTGTTAATATCACTTTTGATGGAACCATCTTTTTGGGGGTTGATATGAGTGGTATACACTTGTCTGTAAATGTGATTATTATTGCTGCAGATATTACGGACTTCTATACAGGAAAGTAAAATGGTTACACACAAAAAATATCTGTACATTGATTATCATGCATACAGCTGCGATTTCATAATAATAGATCAACTAAAATAATAAAGTCCTATATACATACATTAAAACATACACACAAGAGCGAATTTAATGAGATGGAAAATTATCCTTTTTTGACTTTTTTGCTTGGAAAAACAGTAATCCTATATCCCTATTAAGCATTTCAGTTTATTTAATATCGTATATAGCAAAATAACACCGTTATACCCCTTGTGTTACGCATGGCGTGTTACCTTTTTTCAGCAATAATGTAGGCTGAGTTAGGCTGATTATATCGAATTTCAGACTTTTGTGCCCGTTTTCACACTATAGCACAATTAGATGCAGCACTAAAATTGACACTCGTTTAGGTTTTCATGCCGAGAACATTCGCTTGTCATGTAAACCGCAATAGACTTATGCCGATATAAACTGTGCTTGTGTAGCGCAGATTGCACACCAATAATGCCAGTGTTCTGAAAAGTGTGCAGTTGCTTTGCATTGCCCAACTGACAAATTATAACGATTACGCGCTGAAAATAATAGGAAATGAGACAGACGTTCATAAAACGCTGTCTGCATTCGTCGATCCCAAGATTAAATTGATTTTGAAGGAGATTGGTTGCCAGCCCCTTGATGACAAATGGTGTTAATCAGTAAAATAAATAACCCCTTTGTTAGTTTGTGTAGTTCCAGCTATAACACGTCGACATATTAATCAATCACACCGTCATTGTGTTCACACGAACAGCAATGGAATGGTATTAATTGCAGTGAGGCAGGTAACGTGCGGAACAAAAAGGCAACCCTTACCTTTCTGTGGTAAAAGTAAGCCGAAATTTCCCAAGAGGAATAGCCCAGCAGATTAAATGATTCGTTTGATGCCATAATTGCCCGTGTGTTTAAAGAACTAAGTACACTACATTGTGTTCCTAAATAATCTCGAAGGGCAGTGCTTGTCTACGTTAACTCATGGCTTGCCAGTGGCATCAGCTGAAATTCAAAATTGTCTGAGAATTAATGTCCCTTTTCTTTAACCCATACTAGATCCAGTTTTTATGTGTTTTCACACTTGCTAAATACCTATACAGATTCTAATGCCACGTCTTCATAATCATATGAATGTTACTTACATATTTACCCATGTAGTTGACAGAAAATATAGAATTTGAACAGAACAAATGGATAGAAGTGTAACTCAGCTGAATAACACTACCTATATAAGATCAAACTAATCAAACTGGAATATCATAGAGAATGCTTAACAAAGTATATAAAATTATGAATTGCTTATATAGAAATTGAATTTACATAAAATAAACTAAACTCACTGAGAAAAACACATATCAAACGACGTGCAGGTGCATGTGTGTCAGTTATCCCTCTTTACTTATGTTATATTATTTTGTATTTTACAGTATTTTTGTGTGTTTTTTAGGTAAAAAAAATGAGAGGCCTAAATTTAAGGAAATTGGTGCTGTAGGGGTTAATGTTAAATTAGGGGTATACCTGTTTGTTCTGGGAATAAGTTTCCCACCGATTACTAACAAATGTGGATAAAGTAAACTATCTTATACAAATAATCGCCAAGCCATTATCGATTGGCGAACTGATGATAACTTTATCCCCTTCAACCGAGGCCTTTAGTCGCTTTTCGTAACATGACAGCATGTGTACAGATATTCCTGTTATTGGCTGATTTTCACCAAGTTAGAGATGTATATTTGCTGGCAGACCATGAAACACAATGGAATTAACTTGCATGTTATACGCCTTTCAGTCGGTACAACTGCATGTGTTCAAAGCATTTCTGTAATATATTCTCTACAATGATTTAAGGGAATTATTTGGATTGTTCCCCTGTCTGGGTTTATACACATCCAGAGAAAGACGAAGCAGATATAGACGTTTATGATATTTGCATATCCCCATGTATCGTTGTCTTCATGAGTGTGTCATGGGTCAACAACCGGTGTGGCAGTGATTCGTGCATATGGGATCGATGATTTGGTCACGTGAATATGAAGGATATGTTCAAGTTCGCCGTATATATCCGCATTACATTAACCCCAAGAGACTAAGATATTCAGCTAAAGCGATTTTGTGTATACATGTATGGTAAAGGTGTATTGCTTCCAGCTATTAGGGAAATAGGATGCTTTTAATGCTTATATTTATGAAATGCATAACCCTACTACATGCATGTCATGGATTTGCTTACCAATGGACTTCACACCTTCATGTGTCAGTTTTTCACCAGTGAGAAAACGATTGCTTTATTTATATGGTAACCAGTAACGTCAGGAAATTAAATGCATATGGATTTATTATTCGTATTTATTTGGAATAAAATGTGTTAGAGCGTATTATATGGAGAACTCGTGGCCGTGATATTTGAAGACTGACGAATATATTGTTTCTTCCACACCTTCTGGCGGCACCCATGTCTCGCCTAACGCTTATCATAATCCAAAACCAAAGACAGGATTCTTGTTGTACTGTCAGTTGCTTTGTATTTCAGATGATTCATTGCAGTGCCTGGGTCACGAAGCAGTCTAATACGCGAGGTGCCATTCCCAAAAGCAAAGTGTTTAATTGAAGTAAACTTTGGTAAGTGATTGGCGTGGACAGCGCTCCCATCGCACCATCGAGTGCTCACACAGGGGCGAGGTATAGAAGTACATTGACGTCGGACAAAGGCGTGTGGGAAATGGTATTTATATACATATGCAGCCACACAGCGCTATATGTTCTCCATGGACTCTACTGACTGAAAGGTTCCACACATCCAGGATACTTGATGTCAGTATAGAACATCTTTCCCAGAACGTGTGCTATAGATTCAGATTTGTGTCTTTTCACCAAACTGCCTGAGGAATTGTCGCGCATCTTTTTCTTTATGCTGTTACGTACGGGGGACTTTTGTGTTTTTCTACAACGGATTTTTGCGGTACACCGGTGGAGAGAATAGTGTTGAATGTGAAACGAAGCCATCAAGTTTCGTACACGGACTTGAAGAAAGAAAGCCAAGTCTTGATCCATCATCGCACTCTAACACGCCAGGGCCCTATCAATCTCAAATCTTCCAGATCGACACTCGAATTTACATAAAGACAAGTAAATTAAGGAAAACTTTCTTGTTAATGATCCCGGTGATTGCAGTGTTTACGGCCATGGTGACAAGAAAACACACGACCTATATCAACATCTGATTAATTGCGTAGATACGGGCCGAGAAGATCTCGAAGAGAGTTCAACGGAGAGTTAACAGCTATAACTACGATCAAGTAAAACCGAAAAGGTGAGCGAATGCAAGACGGTTCACAAACAGCAAGGTATCTCTGGTTGCATCTAGCGCTCCACGGTGTCAGTCGACGGGGTAAATGCAGCATAATTACCAGACGGAATTACCAGCTGGTATCAGCTATTGATTGGATTGGCAGATACATATGCAGAACCATCAGTAAAGTCATAAAACCCTGACTTCGTTAGGTCAAACGTTTTCGAACTTTCGAGCGGCAAGAAGGACTTGGCAAGTGGTAGCTGGAGAAAGTCGCGGACATATCTGTTGTGAATACCGAGTCTTTTGAATAGTGGGTAACATAGCTTCTGTTTGTTAGTCGGGAAGCAATGGCCTCAAAATGCAACATTTTCAAAGCGATTTTAACTCGAATTCTTTTCATCATGCACGCCATGCTAGTGATATGGCGTGCCACTGTCGTGAAAGGCAGGTTGTACTGGGTGTTGACCTCCACACTCGCTGGACTTATCATTGAGATGATCATTGTCATTATGGTCAACAAAGGTGAAGAATGGAAATGGTAAGTAACCATGTATCACACTTAATCGTGTGTTTCTCAGCCTTGTTTTAACAGAGTTTTTGTATCTATCACTCATCTGATGCGACGGATATAGTTCAGTACGGCGTCTCTAATAGTGATTCTACTCAATTTCAGTTTGTCACTGTCGGTTATAAAACTATATATGCAGAAATGCCGATACTATCACACAAATCTTTTTCCATCTTAAATTTCAACAATAAACCTCATCCTGAAAAACACTGCAGATTTTTGTGTATTAGGTGTTTCCTGTTTTAGGTCATGGATTGCTAAACCAAGCAAAGGAATCATCTCATAGAGAACATACATCAAACAAGGTCATTTGCTTCCTGTTACTCTAAATATCAGTTAAGGTGAAGTGAACTTCCAATGGCATCAGAATTCTGCTAAAAATAGTCTGTCTTATAACTGATGTTATATTTATAATTGCACCAAGGCCACGGTACCGTGACTTGTATATTCAGTATACACTATAATCAAAGCTGGTTTATGAACAACGGAATTTATTTTAATCTTCTTATTTAACCATTAAACACCAAAGGGAAGATTTCCCGTCAACTACTACCGGAGTGTTCACAAGAAATAGCTATGTTTACAAAGACCGTATTACGCAGGTATTACAATATGACAGAGACAAGTTTTTTCTTCATTTTGGACAGAAAAACTTTATGGACAATGTGGCTTTCGGGCATAGACAGCTTTTATCTGCAAGACACACACATGCCGAAAAGACCTACATCTAAAAGATGATATCTAACTCTTGATTTATTAAGACAGTTGCGTTCTTTATTCTTTGCACTCAAAACTATATTAACCGTATACCTTTGATTGAACCATGCATGGTACACACATGCCGAAAAGACCTACATCTAAAAGATGATATCTAACTCTTGATTTATTAAGACAGTTACGTTCTTTATTCTTTGCACACAAAACTATATTAACCGTATACCTTTGATTGAACCATACATGGTATATACTTGTCTGAAATCTCAACCCATGGGCGTTTTCGTAAACGTTGTGCTGATTTTTCACTGTTACTTGACACTTTTGACGGTTTTTGTGTATTTATTAATGAAATCTCTTAAGGACTGCTGACTTTTCAGTATGCATTAGAGTGTATAACCTTGATTTTAATTTCAATTGGAATATTTCTTTTGATTGTTTAGGTTCTGTCCCAGCGTTTTCTTCTACCTGGCCAGCGTTGTACCATCTTTGTGGCTTCTGGAACTCAATCGCATCGACCAACTCCGAGCAGGTCTAAAGAATGTGACGACGACATCCGTCAAACTCGGACAGGTGCGTGAGTGGACCATTACTCTGACTGTCTGTATGTCTGCCTGTATGATTTTGCTGTGGATATCACGATCACATTGGCATGTTGCTCAACTGATTGCCAGGATTATGTTGACGCCGAATCATTGAGGGAAAGTTCTCTCTATTGGATATGAAAAAAAAATCATAGGTTATCATTAGCGTGGCATCCGTCAACAACCACTTTCGCCCTTGTTGACCTCTTGGTAACCACACTGACGCAAACTATTCTTATCATCTCTTAGAACGTACATGTACATCCTCTGTAGGTCGTTTTCGTTCCTTTCTAGTATATGTCGTTTTATTCCAAGGCAACTTTTCTTTTGTCAACCACTTTGTGTGGGCATCAAAACTTTGTCATTAAATCGATGTCATAAGGGGCTTGTTTTACTGAGAAGCCGCCAATTGGCCTTATACCCATAGTAATATGTAGGGAAGGGATAGACCTACGTCACAATGGTAAATGCGCTTGACGTAAGGGTGCGAGAGATTTGTAAGCCGGAACACTGAATGCCAGAGCCATTTAATACATTCGGGATATGTTAAACACTTGATACTAAGGATATGTTAAACACTTAATACTAAAGGACCTACCTAGTCCTATAGTATTATAGATATCTACACCAAAATTTTATTACGCCATATTGAGTAGCTGACAATCACTTGACAGACGATCGGCTTAATAGAAACAAATGACCACCTTGTCCTTACTCTTCTAATATTAAGACTTTTGATCCAAAGCAACATTATGCAAATATATACATACAATTATATTTTAGATGCATTTGTATATTCCAACCCGAACCGAGTCTCAGATTGGCAGCTTGTATATGATATTGCCTGTTTCAGATGGAACTTAGTTTGGAACTTTCCGAACAAGAGTGGGTTCTGCTGATAGAACAAGCGATGATGGTACTGCTTATCGTTGGTCGCTGGCTACTGCCAAAAGGGGAGCTTACCAGAGCACAGTTATCACAGCTTCTCCTTGTGTATCTCGCCTTGGCTGCGGATATGATCGACTTTTTCACCATCTTTGGAGAGAAAGGGGCAATAGGAGACCAAATCTTCGTCTACGCCATTCTATCGGGATGGAGTTGGAGCCTAATGCAGTTCACGATTGTCCTCACGGCCACCAAGTCTCGGCGCATGCGCATCGTGACACCTGAGGAACAGCCAACCGCTGATGCTGAGGAGAAGGAAGCTCCCGCCTGTGGCTGCTGCGAGACCGAATTGTGGTCCATTCTCATGACGACCTTCATGCAAGACGGACCGTATTTCGTGCTTCGAATGGTGGCGCTGGCGTACTACAGGGTGTTCTCCTACAGTATCCTGTTTTTCACGTGCAAGAACGGCATGATCCTGATGCTGCAGTTCTACCGCCTGGTTGTCACATCAGTAGAGATGAGGCAGAAGAAGAAAGAAGAAGAGGAACGGCGAAAGTTAAAAGGCCTCGGAAGTTGTGAAACACTGAGGAAGTTAAGTCTTGTTGGAGATAAATACATTCGTGATAGATCCAACGATTCTGGTAACAGCTCAGTTGGGTAATGAATTCTCTACTTTGGCCAAGGTACCCGAAAAGCTGATGAGGTAACAAAGATCAAATGGCAATAATTCTCGATGACAACAATTAGAAATATGTCGAATTTGTCTATACATTAAGTATTTGTATCAGATGTTTTCACGTATTACAAGTTTAGCCATTTTTGTGTAAATCATATGGCAGAAATCGTTGACTTTCATTTGGCGGCGACGTTTTATGGTACAAGGTCCTGTTGAGCTAAGACACCGAAAACTTAGGACATGTCAAAGAAAGAACAACAGCTTAGTTACTCACAGGAAGTATATATACATCAATTGTACACTAACGTTTTTTCTATTAAACGCACGAGTACCAATAAAGGCAATGTTGAGACTCTAGGCTATTGGTGTATAGACACTGATTCAACAGTTACAACCTCTATTTGACTCGTAGTTATAGGTGTATCCCGTGCAAGTCAACATTTAGAATAATATATCGTAGTTGCCTCGAGGAGATGTCACATTTATTAGACTTTGACGGATACTTATTCCAACACACCTATAATCAGCATTGTGATGTATATTCTAACCACACGGTTGTGATTTCAAGTAAAACATGATTGCCGTATTTATGCCTCACCCTGCAGAGGGCGGCATTCTGTAAAATGGAGGAGGGAAATCAGTCAAGTCATGCTGTTAGCCTAATAGTATTTTTATTTCAACAATTTGATGTTAAATATTATACTTCCTTCCCTCACTTACACGAGTGGCTTCATATTTACAGCGCTTAATGTCAAGTCAAGTAGATTGTAGAAGAAAGAGTAATCTACATATAGTTAATATTCACAAACTTGTTTGAATGCTCTGCTGGATGCTCATACTATATTTTTTCTTATTTATTTGGTTGGTGTTTTACGGTGTCATGCTATAATACGCTTTAACTTTATGCTATTTTTTATTTTAATTCAAAGTATGCGACAAGTTTAATTGTAGTCCTTCACAAGGTCACATGTTTTGCTCTGTATAATTTGATGAGGGATGAAGTGCCAGCTTTATCATCCACCTAATATACCTAGCTTATATAGGCCCGATACTACAGAAATGCCGTTTCGCAGGATTCTTTCATTTACAATGATGAGCGCCTAATGTATATTTCATTTAATGCAGGCAGATATATCAAACAAGAAATAGTAGGGAGAAAGTTATATGTACATGAAAAAGGTCACTGTACCTACAATGGTTTAGGAGCCTCTCATGAATGCGATTGCTGTGAGTTCAAGTCCAGCTTATGCTGGATTCCTCTGCCCGGTTTCCTCCCACATAATGCCAGCCGTTGTCATATAAGTTATTGTTACTGCGCAACAAGTTACCAGTATGTCACTCGAGTTGCTGACGTGAAGTTTACCATTTCACAAACTCGGTTGATCCAGGGCGTAACTTTATTCCAGCTTGTTATTTTGAGCTAGATTGTTTCAGGCACACTTATAGCTGATTTGGTGAATGTAAGCAGTTATGATGTCGTGTTAATACATTGGGACAACACTGTGTCAATGCAATATTTGTTGCTAATGATGACTGAAGGATGGTTCGTTTTAAGTCATGGGAAGAGAAAGTTAACATGGATAAATTTTATAACTTTGTAGATAAGTGGATAGATGTTTGTTTTAAAGTACTGAGTACTTCATATCACTTTCGATTTTCAGGGGCCCTTGGTATACTTTAACGAATTTTGCTATATAAAAGAGGTGGTTTAAATAAGTGACAGTGTAATGAGGTGCTTATTTTGCTACAAGAATGATAATTTAAAATAAAAGTAAGGCTTTGCTGTAGATAATGACAGGGACGATGTTGGAGTAGACCTATATCTTCATTATAATATGGACGATGTTGGTGTAGGCCTATATGTTGATCATAACATGGACGATGTTGCTGAAGGCCTATATGTAGATCATAACATGGACGATGTTGCTGTAGGCCTATATGTTTATCATAACATAGACGATGTTGCAGTAGGCCTATATGTTGATCATAACATAGACGATGTTGCTGTAGGCCTATATGTTGATTGTAGCATGGACGATGTTGTCGCAGGCCTATATGTTGATCATAACATAGACGATGTTGCTGTAGGCCTATATGTTGACTGTAACATGGACGATGCTGGTGTAGGCATATATGTTGATTGTAACACGGACGATGTTGGTGTAGGCCTATATGTTGATTATAACATGTTGGCATGTACAATGTATATGGCAAGATGATTTATAAGAACATTGATGATAGACCATGTTCGTGTATAAATAGTGATGGGATATATAAGGATTTCAAACATGGCTAATGTTGGTGTAGACGAGAAGTTGATTACAACATGGAGGAAGTTGGTCTACATGAGACGTATATAACCTGTCTGGTGGAAGTTGGTCTACATGAGACGTATATAACCTGTCTGGTGGCGCGTACGTTTGGCAAATTGATCTATAACAGGGACGAAGTTGGCATATGTGACTAGATGCTTAATGGCATTAGCGTATGAATCGTGAATTTAAATGTAATAGAAAGAGGTTGAGGCAATATTGTAACACGTTCAACTCTGAAGTACTGGTAGCTGAGATATTATTTGTTACATAAGTGATAACATAAGTGATAATGACAATGCGTGCATACATAATTTACTTTTCGTTAAGGCGAAATAATGGTTTGAATTTAAATGGTTTTTAAATTTCCACTTTTTACTGTAGCGAAATACTGTATATGCAGAAACTGATTTTCATTTAGTCGAGGAAATGTGTATGGCTGAAAAATTATCCCTAAATGGTATTAAAAAAGTTCTCGTGCAATAAAGCTACGCGTACATACCCAAAAGGACAATGATACTCATAATGTGTACAGGTAACGTTAAATAATTGTTTGCTTTAATGCTATTTTGTGGTCAAACTGAAGCGATATACAAGTGCAATATAATGACGAGTTTGTATGATTGTGAATGATGTATTTAACTACATGAGGATGGATTGATTTTGAATACCATGTGACGTATAATATACGTTGAACTTGTTCATATTTGAGATTTTAAATGAAAGAATATACATGATATATGTTATAACTATGTGTACCTATTTATAAGTTCATTTTAATTGGACCATAGTTTGTTCGTGTACTTCGTAGTAATTTACTATGAATAAAACAGGCTTTATCTATAAGAGATCAATATGCATAATATATACTACCATAATTGTTTATGGTTTAATGCATGTTGGGATTAACGTTTCGAAAAGATCTATGTGATCCGATGGGAAAGACATATTCTAAAAGTTGTCTCCATAACATTGTTTAGACAGCTTGAATGTAAACGTATTGTTGCTTTAAATTCCTTGTACAAGGCACTTATGCAGTGTTGTACAGCACGTATACAGTTGAGATAATTAGTTAAATAAACAGTATTTCAAAACTATTTGAGCTGCAGTCGGGTTGTCATTTTCTGCTTGTGTGCATAATTTAATCAAACTTTGCATTTTGGAAAACCGATATTTGTACATACCGACATATAAAGCAAAGAACTTGAAAATGCTTCCATGAAAGCAAAGATTTACTTAATACGTGGCTTTTGTGAACAGCCGGTTATCAGAACTACTTTAAATGTTGACACACAGTCTCATAGGAAGATATCTGAATTCACGCATGATAACATTTGGAAATTTCACTCCTTATTAATTCACATTTAAAATTACCTAAATTACACAGAGGCGCACTGTTTGCCTTGGCAAAGATACACTTTTGCCACTTAATGCTTATATTATTTATTTTCATTTGTTTTATTTATGCGGATGGCCCAGGGTTTCTTCTCCCACCATAATGCTGGACGGTGTCGTAAGAAATATTCTTGAGTGCGGCGTAAAACACCAATCAGACAAACAAATAAAATTTACTTGATCAGTGTATAATGATTTATTCATAGAATGCTGGTCAGTTTTATGAGTGTAGAGGAACCCAGAGTAAACCCTCCGGCCGATTATTGGAAAGACTGACATGTGCAATATATAACATGAACAGGCCATACACATGCAGAGTAAATAAGAGAGACAAGCATGGGGTACAAGGCATAAAATTTGCGGACTTCATCCAAGAACACACAAATGAGCAACATAGATTGCTTACTACCACCATTTAAGGCCCCCAAAACAATGGTAGCAGCCCTATGGGTATCCAGAGAGTCAGCTGTCTGAGTATGGAACTGAACACTGGTCCACAGCCCTTAACTTGGCAGGCACATATAATATTGCCACGCAGCATCGGGCTCAAAAGCTGAACAATATATTGTCTGTTGGGGACATGTTTACGATGACCTTTATTATTCGCATGTATGAAAAAGCTATATTATAGAGGTAAGTATATCCCTCGCACGCCAAATCCTCTTTTGATACCCAGGTTAATTTCCAGATGCTTTTGGGCGTAGCATGCATGGCAACAAAGGCTTTTTGTTACCCTCAGCTGAACCTACCAAAAGTGTTACTAAGATCTCGCTTGGGGTCATTAAAAATAGCTAAGCAAATGGCCAGTTTTTCTGACATGTTCGAAAACCCCATCATATTTTTAGACTAAATCATGCACACAGTGTGTGTGCACGAGTTATTTTTTTATTGTAGATGTAAAAATCATGAATTTTGCTAAACTACTGTATCCAGTTTATGGTAATATTCACATTAAACAACACCATATTGCAATATTCAAATCAGAGATAAAAAACTCATTTGTAAAATGATTTTACCTCCTTCCCTAGAAACATTCATTACTCGCGTTTATCTATTTGAACTACTAAGTACTCCATACGATCAAGGCGGGGAATTAGGTACAGTAAATACCATTCGCAGAAATCGTTCAAAAATTCACCATTGTAAAAGCTCAGTGCCTGTGCTTATACACGCCACTAAATGCGCTGAGCAGAAAATAATGAAGCATTGAAGCGGTGTTTGTTCAAGCTATAGGGAAATCAATATATATATATGGAACCTAATCTAAGGAGGTTGACAAATAAGTGTAGATTTTCGTATATAAATATTATTCATATAATATTAATATATATTAATGATATACGGCAATTAAAAAAAATGTGTACTTGAAAGTCCTGATAGTCGTGTTCTTATTTTTCTCTTCTAAATTATTTTTGCACTTTGTATAGTGCAAGTCTGTGGATGCACACGTGTAAAATATGGATAATATGTCAAAATGTTTGAATGAATGAATGATTTTGGCTACAGGCCACATCGGCAATGTTCCACCCATATCATTCTGAGAACAAGTTGAGAAGTGGAGGCGGTGATTGGTTTCGATATGGTAATGAGAACATCAAAATTTAAAGAAAAATACTCCGACATTTAAAACCAGTTAAGAAGAACCAAAACAATAAAAAAAATCGAATACCACCATGTTTTTACAACAGTTTACCTAGAAAATTGTATATTTTTATATCTCCCTATTTATTATATTGATAATAATTAGAATTTACACTTTATGATATAAGCCAATGGCCAAGAAGTATTTTGTGACAGCATCGTCAGCGATGTTTTACTCTCCCATCGAGAAAAAAGAGTGTGTGTGTGTGTGTGTGTTTGTTGAGTTTGTTGAGGATATTAGAACGAAAATCTGTGTATGACTTGGTATCCAAAAGAATATAATATCATTATCTCTTTTAATTAGTTTTCAGAGTAAGGTTAGAATATCAAGAATTAACGGATTTTTAAATTTATTATTCTCTTTTGCCAACAGCGAGTCACTGCATATCACTGTCCTTTGAACACGCCCAGAAGAAACATATGATAAAGCACGGAGAAAAGCCCTGGCCTCGGCAGAGAAGATTGAAGAAGAGGATGGAAGACGAAGAGAGACGTTGTTCTAAGACAGTCGCTATCCTTTGACACAGCAGTATATATTTATAATCTGGATAATTAGCCTTAATTTCGGCAAAATATCCCTGAATTATAAGAGGATTTTCTACTGGATTTATTATGCTATTGTTATTTATTATTATTGGGATGTGGGAAAAGCCAAGGAGGAGACTGCGGAAAAGACACGGGAGCCATATCCTCTAGCTTGATGTCACCTTCCACAATATGGTCCTGTATACGAAGACCCAACGAAGGGATCTTGTTAGGACACTTATTAAATTTATCTACATATAAAGAGTTGAAAACACAGTGGTAGGTACGATTTGTTGGATGAGCGCTAAGCTTTATATCATATTGAAGGCCCAGTTTTATACATTGGTTATATAAAGAAGGCTCATTTGCCTCTACGTATAAACTCTCTACTGTGAGGTTCTAAAACCACCAATGCTGAGCCTCAGACCTTGGTGATGGACAGGATCCAACATTTGAAAGTACGATTTTCTGGCAGAACCGTAAATGATGGACCCATAGTCCAGTTTAGATCTCACCAGAGAACGATACAGGTTTAATGAAATGGATCGGTCCATATTATACCCAAAAATTTAGCTTCACCAACAATCTTAACCTGTTTACCACAAAATTGAGTCAAGAAGAAATTTCCGTTTATTACAAAAAATGCATACCAACTTATTCATATGTTGAAAATATAAAACCGTTTTAAGTTGCCCGTTTCTCAATCTTATTGAGACAAAGCTGCAGTTGACACTCTAGGTTATTTATAGCGTATAAGGAAATCATCCACATATAAAGAACCCTCCTTGTCCGATGTTAATGTTTTGGCTAAACTATTTATTTTTATGCTAAACAATGTTGGCGATAACATACTGCCCTGAGGAACACCGATTTCCTGCTCATAGGAGTCAGAAAGAGTGGACCCCACTCGTACCTTAAACTGACGATCGGATAAGAATTCAGATATAAATAATGGTAAGCGGCCTTTAAGACCCATATCTGAAAGATCTTTCAAAATTACGTACTTCCATGTGGTGTTGTATGCTTTTTCAACGTCAAAAAATATCGACACCACATGTTCATTATTAATAAAACCATCACGAATAAACGTTTCAAATCGTACAAGGTGATCTAAAGTTGATCGACCTTGACGAAAACCACACTGTACTTTCGAAAGTAACTTGTTGGTTTCAAGAAAGCAAACAAGTCTACCATTTATCATCCGTTCCATCGTGTTACAGATACAGCTGGTAAGAGATATGAGACGGTAATTAGATGAATCAGTATTGTCTTCACCCGATTTTGGAACCAGGGTAACACACGTCTCCCTCCAAGATTTGGGTTATGCAAATCCAGTTATGCAAATATTATCAAGCAAGTGGTTCAGGTGGTAAATGATTCAGAAACTTATTATAAACATTATCAGGCTCACATGCAGTATTATGATCCTTTTTAATGCAGTTTTCAGTTCATCAATACTAAAGGGCTTATCACAGTCTTCCATATTTATAGAAGGAAAGGGCAATTTAGTCTTCTTTTTCTGATTTTTAATCTAATGAAACTTTGTAGAATAATTCTCCTCAGAAGATTTCTGAGATATTGTTTCAGCGAGCTTATTAGCTATACTGCCAGGAAAAGTAAGAATATTATTGCCGTCTTTTAAATGTTGAACTTTAGCTTTATTATTTTTGCGTTTAAGCTTCTGAACCAAGTTCCAGACTTTCTGCATGGGTGTTTTGACGTAATACCTGAAACAAAGTTCCGGAAACAAGAACGTATCTTAGACTTAGGTAATCGACGAGCCTTGGCTCTAAAAATGTGAACCTGGTTTAAATTATTATCAAAAGGACAGTAATTACGGCGTTCAACCATTTTTCGGTCATCATAACAGGGTTTACTTTTGGATTTTCGATTTGTCGAGGTCTTAGGTATAATTCTATCGGCAGTTCGTAAAACAAGCTCTTTACATTTTAATATAGGATCATCTCCTGAATTAAGAGTCTCTCGAGTGATGTCAGCCTCACAGAACATCGCAAATACGATCCAATCTGTTTCATCAAATTTCTGTCTGCTACCCGTTCTAAAGAATTAGAGGTGATATGTTCTAGGAAAATGGTCACTACCACAAAGATCACCATGCACTTTACAAGAAAAATGAGGGAGAAGTGATGGATCAGTGATAGTGAGATCGATAGCAGAATAAGCGCCATTATCCTGATGTAAGTAGGTGTTAGAGCCATCACTGAAATAAAACGACTCCTCCTTCGGTATAAAATCTTCTACTATCTTGCCTATGGTGTTTATGTTATTACTGCCCCATAGGTGGTTATGGGAATTAAATTTCCCATTATTATAAACGGATCAGAAGAATATACACCGAACACAGTGGGATTGTTTCAGACCATGAAACACGAACAGCCACAGCCTGGAGCTCTGTATCCAGATTAAGAGGGCTGTGAATAATATTGTTATTTATGAAGAATGGGGAGCCGCCTGTACGGCACTCTTTTCCATTACGATAGGTACTATAAAGTGAATAATTTTCTCAGAATTATTTTATCTTTGTCAGATGTCTTCAGGTGATTTTTGAAGACAAAGGGCAATGGGATTTTATGTTTGTTATTTCAATAAAAATTACCTTAAGACCTCGACAATTCCATTGTATTACTTTACTCATATAAAGACATTACGGAGGGAGGCGAATAGGAGATTTATCTTTATGGTTGGACTGTGGATGACCTTTCTTGGGAAATGTGCTGTTAGATCTCCCTTGGGCGGGTGAAATATCTATCATATCCGCATCCGATGTGGAAGAACCAATGTCCTCCAACGATTCAAATTTATTGAAAGTTTGGTCAGGATCCCTGGTGGCCTTAGAGGGACGCTCTGTGGGCCAACCAGGTTTACAGGTTTTTTATAATGATTACCGGATTTCCGTGAAACAGATTTACGTTCAGACTATGATTTATCATTCTGATCTGTATCCTACGTTGTTTTTCTTGTGACCATAGCGTTTTCATTTAATGCTTGAGTTTACCTGGAAGCTCAACTGGATGACCTGACAGGGGATGAAACAGGTACACCTTTTGGTTTGCCTACGGCAATGGGCCAGGTCAAGGTGGTTAGAATTCCAACAAAAATGGATACTTTCTTGATCACACTGGTATACGACTGGAGGGGTAAAAGTAGGAAAGTACAAAGTTTACAAGCTTCATTATATGTGATGTTCTTTGTAACTTTCGTCGTGACAATCTGTTTTTCTTTAATGATTGTGGGTAATCTATAGAAGAAGCCACGTTGTCTCCGTTGCAATTAGATCCCTTAGCCGAGTTCTTTCAAGTTCAGCGAATCGGTTTACACCACAAACACCAACACAAAGGTGTCAAAATCTATTCTACCTCAAAAATGTGGGAAAAAAAGAGAGTATATTTCAATCTGCCGTTGTGTTTTACTCCCTCCACAGAGATCATCCACTTTAGACCACTCAACGGTAAGTTTAGGTCATGGCATTTGACGTCTTACTATCTTGTTGTATCTTATCACCTGGCCAGTGTTCAAACACCAGCCATAATTCCTCACCCAGTATCTGTTCAAAAACCAACCGTAAAACCTCACCCAGTATGTGTTCAAACACGTCATAAAACCTCGCCCAGTCAGTGTTCAAACACCAGTTATAACACTTCACCCAGTCAGTCTTCAGTCACCAGCCATAAAGCCTTACCCAGTGTCCAAACACCAGTCATAACACCTCACCCAGTCAGTGTCCAAACACCAGTTATAACACTTCACCCAGTCAGTCTTCAGTCACCAGCCATAAAGCCTTACCCAGTGTCCAAACACCAGTCATAACACCTCACCCAGTCAGTGTCCAAACACCAGTCATAACACCTCACCCAGTCAGTGTCCAAACACGTCATAACACCTCACCCAGTCAGTGTCCAACCATCAGTCATAACACCTTGCCCAGTCAGTGTCCAAACATCAGTCATAACACCTCACCCAGTCAGTGTCCAAACGCCAGTCATAAAACCTCACTCAGTCAGTGTCCAAACACCAGTCATAACACCTCACCCAGTCAGTGTCCAAACCAGTCAAAACACCTCAGCCGGTGTCCAAACGCCAGTCATAAAACCCCACCCAGTCAGTTTCCAAACATCAGTCAAAACACCTCACCCAGTGTCCAAACACCAGTCATAACACCTCAACCAGTCCGTTTCCAAACACCATACATATCATCCAGTAAGTGTTTCAACACCAGCCATAACACCTCACCCAGTATGTGTTCAAACACCAGTCAGACACATCACTCAGTCAGTGTCCAGTCACCAGCCATATTACCTCGCCCATTAATGGCTTGTGTTTGAACACTGACTAGGTGATATGTTATGAATGGTGTCTGCATGGTGGCCGGATGAGGACATCTCACCCCTCGGCCGATGCACAAGGACGGTACCATTCGCGCATGATTTGCGGCGTTCTTGTGCAGCGGCCCTTTACCACTTGATGAAGGCTTATGCACTAGATCAAAAGTAGTAATCTGGAGTCGACCAACTCAAAGAAACTGACATGCGTTTGTCGAGGTCATTCTTAAGCCTTCCACTAGACTCGTGAAATGGACATACATCCTGTAGTTGCTGGTCGTGGCACAAGAGCGGTAGAATGCCCTACACACAGCTGCGGGGCGCGGCACGAGTACGTTACCATTCGTGCACGATTTGCTCCGTTCTCATTCCACAACCAGCGCGAACGGTGTCCGTCCTCATCCCCTCATGTAATGACCGCACGATTTACACCAGCCTTGTGTCCTGAAACAAGATGTCCTCATCCTGCTTCCATACAAACGCCAGCCCTATTTCAGTCCTACATGTAGACCATTCGTTAGTGATAAAAAATTACCCGCTTAGTGCGTTCAAAGACCAGGCGTAACAACCTAACCGGTCACAGTGCTTGAGCACCACATTACACCTCATCCACTCAACAGGTTTGAACATCAACAACAACACAATGCCCAATCAGTGTGTTCAAACTGAAGACCTCAACACAACACATGCAAACCCTTCACACAACGTCTCACGCAGTTAGCATGTTCAAAGGCCAGATCATGACACCCTACTAATAAGTGTGTTATGCCTAGTGTAAACCACTGACCTTTGGCAAGTTTATTGACAAAAATTCCAACCATGTGACAATAGGCTTTCATGCCATACTGGGGGAATGGTTCAGTGATCGCAAGACTGTGTAAATGACTATCACTGCATTGTCAGCTTTTTTGTCACCTTGCATCCCTAGAAAGTGGGAGTGGGGAATCTAGATTGACTGATTTATTTATTTGATTGGTATTTTCTGTGGTACTCAAGAATATTTCACTCATAGGATGGTGGCCAGCATTATGGTGGGTGGAAAACGGGCAGGGCCCAAGGGTACCCCACAACCATTAGCAGGTTGCAGGCAGAGCTGGACTTGAACTCACGGCGACCGCATTGGTGAATGGAGATTGAAACCGCACCCATCATAGTTGGGAGTTATGTGCCTTCCCTTAATGTTGACCTTCAGACTGCTAAATAAAAACACAACCAATTACCCCTCATACAAAAATATATATTCAGGATGTTCAGCTCACAGATACCATTATCTTTTTCTACATTTTAAAATTACTTATTGGTTCTCGATTAACTAATACTAATATTTATTTAAAATTTAATTACTGAAGTGAATTTTTTGTTAACACATCATTGGCAAGTGTCAGATATTATTTATGCTCATTGCTGTTATGTCTTTTCAAATTTTACTCATTCCAAAAATGAACAGGTCAGGCTTGAATCCCATTACCTTTGTGGGCCAACATGTATATGATTATTTTTTTTATCTATAAACAAATATATACACCAAGTGTGACAACAGTTATTAACAAGTTAGGCACATGATGGAGAACTTGAGCAAAGTAAAACGGTCAGAAAACAACGGAAAACAGTATTAGTATGCCAAAAAAAGTATTTGTTTGAAACTTTCTGCTGAAAGTCATGAAGGGGCATTTACTGATAAATAAATAAGCTCATTCAACTTGAAATGTAAAACAAAACCTGTTCACAAATTGTACAAAATATAGAATGACATAAATGTTCATGGTAAGCAAATTGTGGATGTCTGGAACTCACTCCATCTTCTTCAAGGCCCCAGTGTGCACACTGTGCTGGCATAAATCTGTCTCAATAGATAAAACTGATACCTTACTAGCTGCTTTAGAGTTCCTGTTTTTTTTTCTTTCGGCAAAGTGGCAAAAACAGTAGATTGTTTGCTTGTCCAGAAATACCAAAGTTGACATGATTTTGAGGAGCACAACTGTGTCTTTTCTTCACGGGTCATGTTATCAGGACCAGATAACATTTCTGTACAAACCCAGTCATGGTGACACGTACAATTTCTTGCTGTGAATTATTTTTCTACGCATCCGACTCATGAGGTTTCCATATCACTTTCATCAGCATTGTCATCTTCTGAAACAGAAAATGAACATCATTATACATTTGGCAAACGTAATGAAAAACTTAGGGGTGTACTAATCATAAAAGCCAAAAGCTTATACCCTAAAAATGGGAATCCTGTTAACATTCCTACTGTTTGGTACACACTATATTCATGCATAATTTCAAGTTTGTCAGAAGTTATTTATCAAAAAACAGTTGTATGCATATAAATTTTCAGAACAATTTATAGGATTTAGTTCTCTTGTGCCCAGCTGATTGACACCAGATACTCCAGAGGGGTGAAGGCCATAAAGCTATAAGAATTGCTTCCTTTGACAACTTATCTGGCTTGCCAAGCCATTGTCTTTGATGGCACATCAAGTTGTGTGTTTCCTTTTGTTCTGCCAAAATATAGCCTGGAGCAAACACATGGTTGCACAAGTCAACTTTGCCTTGTTTGTTGTTGTTGCTGTTGTTTCACTGGTCATCACTACTGGCAGACATGACTGTCAACTTTCATGAAGCTCAACAATCTATTGTTCACAGTTCAACAACTTGATGCAGAATTCATGTAGCAATGTAACATGTGCAAGGCTTTCTAGGGCTTGGTGAAATGCTGGTAAACCGTTTCAATTACACCTGCAAATGTCACACCGACGTTTATAAGTCAGAAATACCTGTATATAGGATATGATTGCAATATACAGTCACAGTACCTTCTAAAATTCTCTGTAATTCATGAATAGAGGATAACAGAACATGGAATTGTTTTCTTCTCAAATCCAGCTGAAAATATAAAAAAAGAAAAAGTTACAGCTCGCATTTAGACTGTAGCCTACATAAAAGTAAAATGTGGTGCAACACCTGAACACAAACTGAAGCATTAAGTAAGAGAATGCAATCTTATTTCAATTATCCTATCTGCATAATGAGTATAATACTTGTAAATATATCCAATTATTTATTTGATCGTTGCTTAATACAACACCCAGGAATTTTTCACTTTTACAATGGCGGTAACGTTAATCGATGAAGTAAGTCAAAGCAAGTTACAGGCCAACTTTCCCACATGTATTTCATTTATTTTATTTATTTGATTGGTGTTTTACGTCTTACTCAAGAATATTTCACTTATACGACGGCGGCCAGCATTATGGTGGGTGGAAACCGGGCAGAGCCCGGGGGAAACCCACAACCATCCGCAGGTTGCTGAGACCTTCCCACTTACTGCCGGAGAGGAAACCAGCATCAGCGGGACTTGAACTCACAGCGACCCCATTGGTGAAAGGCTCATGGGTCATTACACTCCGCTAGCGTGCTAACCGACTGAGCCACGGAGGCCCCTTTCCCACATGTAATGTACAGACATGCATGTCATAGTGGTTGAAGGTTAGTGATCTTCACTGAAGATTTAGAGGCCTCCGAGACCGAGGAGGTTAGCACACCAGAGTGGCACAATGATTCACCTGCCTGAGATGAATGCTGTCACTGTGAGTTCAAGTCCAGCTCATGCTGGCCTTATGTGGGATCCTGCTCCCGCAACCTGCGAATCACTGTGGATTTCTCCTCGGCTCTGCCTTTGTTTTCTCCCACCATAATGCTGTCATACAAATGAAATATTCTTGAGCACAGCGTAAAACACCAATCGAATACATAAATAAATCAATTCTCTTGTCGACTGTCTATCTGTTCCCAACTGTGGCCAACACAATCCAAATTTACTAGACAAATAATCATTTGGCATGTGTATAAATATTACCTTCTGTTCCAACTTTTCTTTTGTTGTTTTCAACTGTGTGAGACCATCCTCCAGTTCCTGAAGTTTCCTGAAAAAAACAGTTTCATATTTTAAGCAGATATTTTTCAGGTCTGCCACCACAATGCCTTGTACTCACCACTTAGAAACCTTTGCACTCTACAGCTCTTAACAACAAAATTAGATTTATTACTGTCAAGCAAGCAGTTTTGGAGAAACTGTTTATCACAGCTACACATAAACTATAATGTTGAAAGCAATGCATAATTATATCCAGTGTGTTTGGGGACCTATTCTGCGTGCCTTGAGAATTACATAAGCACACTATGCCTATACAAATATAGTAATACAATGTACTTTTATAGTGGTAAAGGACTTTCAACAAAATATGGCACGTGAAAGGGTTCTTTTATCGTTGCAACATTTGACATTGTAATGTATGTCACTTTGGCATCGCAGTACATGGAATGCATTGTTGAAAACACGGTGAAGGATACGAAGTGAGACAGCATGTGATATACTTGTGAAAGCGACTAAACAGCGACTTCCACTTTGAAAGTGGAAGACTAACTACGGATATCAATCCTTCACTGTAAATGTACAGATACAAAGTGTAGCTTACTTCATTGATGTTTGTCTGTCTGGCTGCTTCTGTATAACTGCTGCAAGGTTGTCGTACTCTGAAAGTATATACGTAAATTTATTTAAGAAAAAAAAACAAAACAAGCAATGTACATTTTTGAGCCAATGAAAACTGCTTTCACTGAACTTTAAATTTTGTATAGTATCTCATACAATTGAGTGCTTGATAAATTACATCAGAAACATTCTGTTTAATATTTAAAAGTAAACTGTTCAATATCATCTTTGAACATAAAAACACACATATGGTTTTTAAATTCCACAAAAAATGCCTATATGTGTACCCATACAGGAAAAATTTATCACACAACTGAACAGCCTGGGTTACAATACAATGATAAAACCTCCTCAATGAACAGAGTCTGCAAACTTACATAGCCCTGTAACATTTAATTAGCACAATAAAAAAAGTCAATACCACAGGGTTTAGAATTACGTTTACAATAACCATCTATTCTTTAGGATCTTAAGATTAGAGATAATCCCTTGACAGACAATATGGGATTAACAGCATATAGGGCTTCAAATGCCATGTCAATTTTTGTACTTCAGTCATGTTTAAACCTACTTCTACTAACTGTAATCAAGCAATAGGAAATATACAAACCCTGACGATTTCGTCTTATTGTCTTGGCCTCTATTAACTCATTTTTACACTCAGCGATTTTGTCCATTGCTTGCGTTATCTTTTCCTCTGTAAAATATACAGCATATTCCATCAGTACCAATGGATAAATAAGGGAACTGTAACATGAAACTCATGACTATCAGCAGGTTGGTGCCATACCTCCCCAGGTATTAATGGACAGGAAGCCAGCATGAGCTGGACTTGATCTCACAGTGAGGCTTCCGGGTTATTGCCCCGCGATGACACGCTAACCACCTTGGCCATGGAAGCCCCTGACAGCTATATAAGCACTTTCTGCTATGAATACACTGTCAGAAATACATAATATTATAGCCATCTATCATTAACTTTGATTTCACTGGTATTTCAGGCCACAGGTACTCTTGAAGTAAAGAACAATATGAAAGATAAACCTGAAAAACTCAAAGGAAAACAAACTGACTTTCAACTTCAAACGCATGTATTTTCGCACCTATTTGTCTGTTAAGTTTGCCATAGTTAGCCTGTTCTCTAAGGTTCATCTCATATACCAGCAAGGACTTCTCCATGGTAAACTCACACTGAGCCACAGTGCTCATAAGGCGTTGGTAAGTTGCATCACTGTAAAAATTATGAAACAAAGGTATCTTAAAAAAAAATTGCTTGCAGTGGTCATTTTTGGCATTATTTATGCTAACACACATAAACACATATCTCGATGAAATAAATCTGCTGTGTTACAATGTCAGTTACACACAACTATCTTTGAATGTATCCATGGAGAATATACTTTAAAATACAATTATTCAGGTCATGCTCAGAGAATTTATGGCCAGCCCAACATCATGGCAGCAACAAGGTAAAATAGCTACTATCATGGAAAGGGGGACAACTCCTAAAACAGTTCTCGCAAGTTATAGAAACAGACAAATAAATGCAGTAATCAGGGAGACAATACTTCAAGCAATGGTGAGAAAACAAAGCTGAAGATGCAGGTTTCGAAATACAATGTTGTGAGAGATGTCGTTTAAGATTTATTTATTTTGCCATTTCGATGATTCCAATCTATTAGGTTGATCACAAGCAAACGCATCATGATTTATTTCTTTATTTATTTGATTGGTGTTTTACGCCGTACTCAAGAATATTTCACTTATACGACGGCGGCCAGCATTATGGCGGGAGGAAACCATGCAGAGCCCAGAGGAAACCCACAATCATCCTCAGGCTGCTGGCAGACCTTCCCACGTATGGCCGGAGAGGAAGCCAGCACGAGCTGAATTTGAACTCACAGCATGTCCTTTTAAGATGTCACATCACATACTTTACAGCATGGGAGGGTCAATCTGCCAATTTTATAATGGCTGGTACATAAAGTATAAAAAAAACTAATAAAACAGGATAATGTTAATCTTCTGAATAATTTTCTTGAGTGGGTTTAGATCTAGGATATTGCAAAACTAATGCCAGTACTATTGTCTATGCACAGATAATGTAATGTTTATAGAAGATAAACAAGTAGCTCTACCATGAGATAAACAGGTGGCATCATTTTCCATTGGTACATTAATGATGTAACTTCCTGCAAACACTTGCATCACCGACATCAGAAAGAGTCTACTATAAAATAAAAAGTGTATAAATCTGCTAAATCATTGGTGATGACAAATACATACTTTTCCTCATCAGTTTCTGAGGAATTGCACCACTTGATGTAAGACTTCAAAAGATTGTTTATCCTCTTGTCATCCAATCCACCATCACCATCTATGAGAAGTCTTCTTCTAATGACATCATCTGAAATAAACAAAACCTTCCACTGTACAAGACAATAAGCAGACATAGTGTGATTAAACTGAGGATTTTAATGAGCAGGAGAATTACTCTTTATCATATTTTTATCAAAAAAAAAAAAAAGAGATGATGTCGTCTTGCCAGAGGCAACAGGCAGTATTCGAAAGATGTCATGTGTTTTCAATTTTTGCTACATTGGGTTTAATTCAGCCAGTGTTGTACTTTACTTATTCAATATCTGTCATCTACTTAGATGGTTAAATCCTTTCATTGGCAGGGATGCAGGCTTCTATTTAGTTTTGATGGTTATTTAGCAAGCAAGAGCAATCTCTTGACAATTTATCATGCCAACTGTGCCTGTACAATTAATGGGGCGTGCCTTTAGTCTGTTTTTTGTTAGACCTGTTAATTATGATTTTGTATTTTCCTTCAAACCCAGTGAACTTTAAAATTAGCTTGGTTAATACCGAAAACATGGCTATTCAGCATTTTTCTTGCTGAATATGCTCCAGTAAGTAAACCAAAAGATGATTCTGGATACCAAAAACACAGGCAGGCATCAGTCACCAAAAAAAGGCTTGAGCATCACTCCCTTAATATCTGGTTAAGTCGGTTCCTCATACATTACACTCATACTAATAGCGGCAATCCCTCAGCATGCTTTGTCTAACCACGGATAACCATGAGTTAATTTTTTGTAAACCAGCTTGGTGACGCAGTTATTGGAGAGCCAACAATTGTGTTGTCAATGACTCAAAACACTTATAGCCAACAGGTTTTCAGGCCTAAGTACAATGAGGAATTTAGTCACTGAAACTGCCTAGGTAATCATTCTTCATATACCAGGCGATGTGAGTAACCATGTTTCATTGGTTGACGCAGCTTGTAAATTTCATGTCATGGAGAATTCCCCAAGTTGTGCTATATTTATTTATTTATTTATTACTCAAGAATATTTCCTTTATACGAAGGCGGCCAGCATTATGGTGGGAGGAAACTGGGCAGAGCCCGGGGGAAACCCACAACCATCCACAAGTTGCTAACAGACCTTCCCACGTACGCCCGGAGAGGAAGCCAGCATCAGCTGGACTTAAACTCACGGCGACCGCATTGGTGAGAGACACTTGGGTCATTACACTGCGCTAGTGCACTAACCGACTGAGCCACACAGGCCCCCAAGTTGTGCTATATAATAATAATAATAATATCTTTATTTATAGCTCGGTCAATTTATAATGAAACTGTTCTTCCTCAAGGCCTTCACAGAGAAATCAATATATAGTAAAGATGTACTTCAGAGTCCAGTTAAAAAATACATCAATATATAGAAAAAAGGATAAAGCACCATGTAGTTTGAAAAGAGAAGCTAAATACATTCATACATACAAAAAACAACAACACATCAATCGTGCTGTCCCTGCAATGGTCCCAACCAGCAGGAGAAGTAAAGTAGTGGGAGACAGCCCATTGCCAACCCCTTCCACCACCCCCCCCCCCACCACCCACACGAGGCTGGAACCTCCCACACACATGCAGAGAGAAACAAACCGAGTGAGTGGGAGATGGCCCCTTTCGAATTCCCTCCTTGACATGAACAATGCATGTGTCAGCAAGAGTATTACGGGGACATAGATTTATGAAAAGAGTTCCTATAGTAATAATACATCTAAGTATAATTAATGCATGAAAGCTTTCATACATACATGTACATATATTTCATTCGTTATCTGACTATAACTGTGATTTTAAGAAGCGTGATTGAAAGCTTGACAGAGAAGGGGCTTCTTTTACGTGGATTAGTAGGCATTTTCGTAGTTTGATGCCTATATTTGTAAAACTTCCTGTCATGTAATTTGTCCTTGCTTTAGGGAGATAGATATTATGTTGTGTTGATCTGAGAACAATATTGTTAGCTGTTTGTTTGGAGGGAAAAGCTGTTTAATATAGTTTGAACAGAGATTACGTATTGCTTCATAGATGATACAAAGGATTTTGTAGTTTACTCTTTATTAAAATGCATCCACTTTAGTCTTGAAATAAAAATTCTTGCAGATGTGTTTATGCTTTCTTGTAGAACTAAACAAGCAGCTCTTTTCTGTAACTTGACTATCCTTTCTCTATTTTTAATTGAAGTTTCCCAATACTGAACAGCAATAATCAAAGTGAGGAAGAACATAACACTTATAGAAAATACCACTACAGTGATGTGTTAGAAGAGCTCTCTATAATGGAGAAATGAGCCTATATGTTTATAGGCAGCTAAAATTAGCATGGAGAGGTATTGGCTTAGATATTAGGAGCATACTCATTCATCAGAGTTCTGCAGGATTGTGGCTGGAACAATTCAGCACATTTCAAGTCAAAAGTATTGACACACTCCCTTTGCTTGTGAATTATTTATTTTGTTAGGGAAGTTTTGTGGCAGCAGACATAAATGCCAGTTGCTCATAGATGATAGCCACAAGCCTGGACTGTTACATTTACAGAACTTTGACTTTTCACGCTTGTGTCTCTTATTCTACCTCCATTATGACAATGATTAAACCATCCCCAAATTTGTCATTATGACATATGACTGGCCATATGGAATTGTCTTAAGTTTGATTTCAATATTTCTTCAGTGCATGGTTCAGAGATTTTAGTATACCTAACTCAACATAACTGCACAAAGTACTTTGCAGAATGGACTAACCAGTCATTTTCAATTCAATGACTAACTCTGAGGCAGGTAAATGTCACAAATTATTGAAAATAGAGCTCAATAATTATATTTAAGTGAATTAGTATCTAGGCCAGCCCAACTCATACAGAGTTAGAATTTAAAGCATTGAATTAAGGCAAACCACAACTCCCCCGTCAATTAGGCTTTTTACTCCCCTCTCAAACGACAGCACACGCCTATTTCTTGTGTGCTTTGAGGAGAAAAGGACATTTTCAATCACTGATTCATGTGTAAATCCATTGCAGATCGGTAATGTGCTGAAAATCTGAACAAGTGTTAATTTTTCGCTCTGTTAAAATGCATCCAAAATCCAGACTGAATCCGAAGCCTCAGCAGGAAATGTGGATGACAAGACCTTTGCGCAGTTAGCAGCCTCAAGACTTGACTGAAACCTTTCAAGTTGAATGTTCTCAGCTGACTGAACTGGAAACTGTTACTTCTATTCTACCTCCAAGATGACATTGATTAAACCATTGCTAAACTTATCATTTGAGACTGGTTGAGTGGTCCTCTCTTGTTAGGTCAATTTCCATATTTTAGTACACCTGACCCGCCATGCCTGCACAACAACATTTCGACTTGGATATGGATCTATACTTGTAGAAGTGGTAAGTTTGGTCCTATTCTCTTCAACCCACACCAGAAATTGCCAAGTACTTGTTCCACTAAGTGCTTTGCATAATGGACCGACTGATTTTTTAGTTCAAGGATTAAATGTTGAGGCAGGTAAATTAGTCCGAGAATGCTCATTAGGTTTGGCAAAATTTTGTTTGGTCATGGATGGCCCAAACCAACATCAGAGCGCACTCCATTTAAAAACCTGATGCAGTTACCTGCCCTTGTCAAATATGTTCAGGCTGTCAGTACAGCTGTTTGCTTTGAGTCTCTCAAAGGAATCTCCGACCCATGCAGCCTAGAAAATAACATATTAAAATTGTGCTTACAATAAATCAACAGACGAAAAGATCAGGAACATATGCGTCTGTTAACTTAAGGCCGAGGAGGCGTATTTCATGGGTAATTTTTGTCTCAAATGCCCTGACACATGGCCATGGCAACTGCTTCTGGTTTTCAAATGAAGCACGCTCTTATAACGTTAGTATGGGGCAATCCATGGCCGAACAAAATTTTGCTAAACCTATAACTTCGGAGCAATCTCGGAGTGGAAAATGGGTCAAAACGTTTAATTTAACTCTTTAACTATATATCATGCCACTGTTTAGATTTAGATTTGCTTTAATTAAAAAAAGGTCTGTATGTATGTGTGTATGTTCCATTTTAGTGGACAACCACTACTTTACAGTCACTGCAAAAAGAAAATGGGCGGGCCATCGATATTATTCTTAAATGCAATCACTCTTACCATCTGTAACCGACATGATCTCTGCTTTGCCTAAAACAAAGCTCTACTCTTTCCTTCAAAAAAAAAGTAATAGAAAGACGAAGACTGACACTTCGAATGCAAGTGTTCAATAGATCAGCTGAGAAGCTTCGAACCGTGTTATTCGTGCAACCAAATCCACATGTCTCATGAGGCCGCTTACAACACAAACAACGAAAATAAAATTCTTTAAACTGTTTCGGTTTCTACAGTATTTTATTTATAAATTTGCAGGGTGTTTTCTTACACAATCTGCATTTTGCTTAATTACGATATACACGAGATGTAGCGTAAATAAATATAAGAATGTGATTGTCTTTGGTGTATGCGACTGACGGAACTTCCCGAACTTTACGTCATGCTCGGCTTTATTCGCTGTGGAAAAAAGCAACAAGAACGGAAAAATGGCGACCCTGGACGATAGTCCATCGGTCTATTCTGGCCAAAGTTGGTCAATCTGGGCCGAGAAGGTGCCTTTAGCAGAAGATGAGGGTATGAAGAATCGTAAATCTTACCTATACAGTTAAATAAGCATTGACCAGTATTTCTGTCGAAAGATTCCAGTCGCTAAAGCCAGTTCATGTTTAAACATTTACCATTCGGTAGATTGAAAACTGATGGATTGACCGAGTGTCATGCTTTGCTTGAACTTGTCTTTTACAGATCCTGACGAAGATGATGTTTCATCGAGACCGATGAGTGACAACAATTCCATGAAGCTTCGTAAAGAAGGTAATTTGTGTTTATGGTAAACAGTGTCTGATTTTCTGTTGGTTTCCGGCTGAACAACTTCCACATGACATTGGTTCTCGATCGGCAACATGATATAAGAATCACTCACTTTAAGATCTCTTGTGGCGAATTTTGACACGATCAGAGAGAATGAGTAATAGTTTAAACTTATCATGTTGAAATCTTCCATAAACGTGTTATACTGATCTTACTGATCATTTTCTTTCTCAAAACTTGAAGATCTTTGCTGAAATAAATGGTGAATGCCATGTCCATTTCATGTAACTTACATTCTAATCTGTTGCTACTTACACCAGTCATCAATTTCTACTTTACATTTTGTTGCCTGATTTTCTCCTCTGATATTTGCATTTAAGTTTTGTCAGCAATTTTATTGTTAATTGTACAGTATTTTATACACTTTTCTCTAAGCTTAGGCCTATATGTTGGGGAATCAATGAATTAAATCACAGACACCTGTTCACCACACAAAGGAAACAAAATGGCAAATTCCGCTGGAACACACCCATTGCTTGTGGAATGATATAATTTGTGATTCACGTATTCACTTATAAGTAGCTGTAGGAGTAAAAATCAAGCTAATATTTTACCGTAGGTAGAAGGCAATAGTATTAAGTTTTTCTTACTTGAATCATGAATATAAATATTTTTTTGAAGAGCTGCATACTGGGCCTGCAAGTTGTTGTATGAATTAATGAAAAAGATGTGCACTTTCTTTCCATCAGATCATGTATATGTTTTTTGTATTTTATATTAATTTATTTCATTTATTTTCTGTGCTGATTGGGCTTGTACATGATACGCTGCGTGAAAAATTTTCTGTTTCTAACAAAGAACAAGCACATCTCCACATATAAGTAACATTTCAGTTTGCCAATTTGGTTATATTTGTACAAAAATCTGGTCTGCGTTTGATTATCAATTTGCATGAAAGAAAACTGTAAATCTCCATGTATTGTGGAATCCAATTAGGTCAGATATGCTTTATTGAAGACCACAAATAACCAGGCAGTTTCTCTGACAAGCCACAAGAGAAAGGTAAAACTAGCATGGGCAGGTGTTGAGAAATGGCCAATTTCTGCACAACACACTAAAATTGTGATGCTGTATGGAATGTGATTTTGGTTGTATGCATTATATTATATGTACATTGAAGCGTTTTTTATACGTTCTTCAGTGTAAAGTTTCATTGCACTCTTATGGCATGATTTGGGCCAGATCAGGTGAGTGCCTGGCTGAGAGAAGTGTATATGAGAAAAGGGCATGGTTGTTTGTGGTTTTGAATATTATCCTGGGAAGTTGGATACTTAATGAGCCAGAGGTGTCCCAGTGACTTTGCCATTTAAATTCCCCTGTGGCCTAGCTTCTGTTACAGCATTTGTCATATTTGGTGATACCAAAAATGTGTGAACCCCTTATAATCAGGTATACCATTATTACACACATTCTCTTTGAGAATGATATATGGCTGTAGAGTGTAAAATGTACACCAAAGCATAATAATAGTTCCCTCACAAATATCAACTTAATTCTGCACTACTTATTTACCAGTAAATTTATACTTTTAACTCTTTTAATGTGATTTACTTCTATTCTACCATGACGTGGAAAGAGAACATTCATTTTCAGGAGTCACATTTTATTAACTGAATAGTGCATGTGTCGGTATATCTATCCATCAAATTGTTCCAAGTTCAACAAAAAAACATTTACTGAGATTAACATTTGTTGTTTAAACATGTGTATAGGTGCAGTATACAGATTATGTAATGATTGGCGCACATGTCCTCCTTAAACAAAAACAGGCATCACATAAACTGTATTCCAGATTAGATCACTTACATGTACATTCAATACAGGCTACACTTGCAGTACACTAGGAAGAGGAAGTTAAATTTTTTGTATGGATAGCATGTGAGAAATAGTTAGTTCATCTGTGATGTGAGTATTAGTGTTGCTGAATATTGTTTCATTAGAAATTCACTTTTATTTTTATCAGATATCAGAAACATGTCAGTGTAATGTAATGTACTTGTGTATTTTGCTGGTTCTTCCTGGAGTGTGGTGCTTATCAAGTATTCATAAACTTAAACAAAGTGTGCTTCAAAGGAAAGGCCATTACAAACTTTGCTCTAGAATAGTCATATTTATTGTTCTTCATTTTCCATTTTGTTGTAAAAATGCAACCACTGCACTCATTTTGCAACATGAAAATGTCAGGTTACCCTGAGATTCAAGTAAATCATACCTAAGACACAGAAAAAATAAGATACTTGTGACTTGCTCATGATGGCCAGCCGATAGGGGAAAGAACAAGTACTGTTCTTATGGATATGCTTTGTGAGTGGATGGTCATTTCGCATGATATTTCAGTGATGCATTTTAAACAGTGATGTAATTAAGTAACCGGTACCTTGTCACCAGTAAATCATATGACCAAAATAACAGGAATTTGGAAAAATAATGTTCAGCCTAAAGCGAACATTAGAAAAGAACCGAAACCATTCTTTCTATTATAACTTACTGTATAATCTGTAAGATCATTCTTTTTCTTTGCAGATCTTCCCCTGTTTGGGTACTGCCCAGCCCAGGATGAACTCTATTTAGTTGTATGTGAGAAATGTGAACAAGTCATCAAACCACAAGCACTTAAAACACATCTAGGTAAGTCAGAACTGTTACTTTTAAGTTCCTTTTTAGAATCTGGCCTTGTTCAGGCATAATTATTGATTAATTTTTCTACTCAAGGACATGTTATGTAATCTGAGTTTTTTGTGCAATTGTTTTTTGTTCATTGGTCAATCAGTGCAGTGTTTTGTGTGTTCAAGTGAGATAAATCCAAAAGTTTGTTTTGTTATCTTAGATAAGAAATAAGGAACACCAGTAGTCAAGCATTTGACCATTTTTGGTGTTCATACAAATTACTTTGACAAAATTCATGCTGCTTTTCTCTTTCAATCTGAAGGTGAATCAGACTTTAACTTTCTTGATAATTTTATCACTCCAGATTTAAGATTGTTTTGAAAATGTAGCTGTGAAGTATTATCAGCCCTCAATTTTAGTGATTTTTTGAGGTTGTCCGCAGGGCAACCATGACCCTAGATTCAGGTTGCCCTCTAGACCTTTGGTTGTCCGTCTTGCTACCAGTGAAATATTCAGATAATTACATATGTGACACGATTAAAAATAAGCAAATACAGCAGATTAACAACAAAGCCAGACATAATCTGTAAATGGTCTGGTTTTTGTTTTAGCAAGTGCATGGTAGGACCAGAAAAGAATTCAGTTTATCTAACGCTTTTCCGTTCATATTCCTGATGCCTTGTTCCTCAGGAGTTGTTCCCGGTCTAGCTTGTGATGTCTTTTTCACTGCTCTCTGGTGTGTTTCACTTTTCGGGTGCATTTTAAAACTTTCTATTCTGAGGGAGGAGCAGCCTTTAACAAAATTTTGATCTGTGTGTGAAAAAGGCATTACGCATACATGCTTGCGTAAAACATTAATTAAGCTTTGCAAAACATTAATTTTCTCTCTATGTTGTACCGCAGCCAAGGCTTAAACATTGTGAGCCACCCTTGCTGGAAAGACCTGATTCTTCGCTTTTCTTTGTAAACTTTTCTTGTGGCTAATTTTTCGACATCAGTCTTTCCTTTCTTCTTTTGGTTTCTCTTCAACGTTATTGAGATATCGCCACATGTTCGGTGGAATTAGTGTTAAGCTGTGTCGGAATCTGTATCGGATGCTGTCAAAACACCCAGTTTTGTGCGCGTAGCAGATGTGCAAAGGAGGGAAAGCTGTATCATTGCACAAGTTCCTCAACTTGTAGCCCATGAGATTGACAGTTGCGAGAAATCTCAATTTTGTTAGGTGTTTACGGAAGTGATAAGTAATTAATTTCGCAGATTGTTTTCCTCCTGTCTCAAACTAATTAGGACGTTTCAAAGGAAAGACATACAAAACTTGATAGCCAGTATCTGGTGGAATCGCGTAAACACAGCTCTCATGGGCTCTGACCGGCCTGTTGGGAGTCGGCTGGCCACATGCACAGCTGGCTTAGCGGCTTACATGTGCATCATCGTCACCATTTTATAGGCTTGCAGGCCTTGTAGATCCAGCATACAGTGATGTAAATTGCACGTAAGCTACCTCTTAAATTCCTCAGGATTTGGATAATTACATGTACCATATCAAAACGTGCGACAATGGATTGTGGAGGTTGCCCGAGGGACTACCACATGTGGTGGTTTTGGTTGCCTGACCATAGAAATTGAGGGCTGATTGTTTCTTTCGATCATTGTATATTGAGGAATGTGTCCATGTATTGTATAGCATACTGAATGACGTCTTTTTCTTGGAAAATTGATGAAAGTATGATGTAAAAACGCAAGCATACATACATATGTATATTTGCATATCGTATGTCATCTGTTTATGGGATAGGGAGCTAATGGATAAAGGGATCTCAGTCTTAGTTGATCACGTTCTGTACAGTTTGCATTGCTCCTTGAAAAATCTAAAATTAATATGAATATAATGAGAATATTGAAATATTGATAATTCCATCAAAGAAAAATTTTCATTTTCAAACAACTATGGACTAATTTAGGAAGTGCCTTTATGCAGTATACCAACCAACTACATTCGATGTGCTGCTTTGTTGAATTGTTAATTGTATTTCATTTAGGGACCAAGATCACAGACATAGTCTTTTCAAATCACAAGAGAGTTGCTAGGTGCATTATTATTACCATTCACCTGTTATATTTTTTTGGCATCTTTTAAAACATACGGAAGAGACTTGTGTGAGAATGATAGTAAATTTTCAGTTTAAGCAATTCAAGCCAAATTTTCCTTACACAATTTCAGTCCACCTTAATGTTGAATAATTAAGAGTCGCAATGGCATCACATTGTCATGTGGGTCGCAGAAAAGTGTTTTCTAACTTAATTTGACTTCAAATACTTAAATTTGTGCCTGCAGAATGTATTGTTTCTTTATTGATATAAGGTATATTCAAGACACGATATAGAAATTCTCTGGTATAGTCACTTTAACAAATCAACACCCCAATGAAATACTTACACAAACATTGGAAGTGGTTTAAACTTTCATGTAAGTTCTCCAATTTTCATCAATTCAGTAGTATATGCATTAAGTGTTCATCAGTCGTGTTGATGCTGTATCCCGTCAGGTATATAAGATTGTTTGTGTCGTCTGCTTTTTCATGCTTGAAGCAGGAACAAAACAATGATGTTTTGGCTTCAAGTCATCATTGAGACTGGCAGTATTTATTTGGTGTGAAAACTTGAGAATGAATATAAGAACCTTCACTGCATACATTTTGGAACGAAAACATTAAAGTGGTAAGGTTTGCAAATCCTAAACAATGGCAGAAACATGACAATCAAAAGAATTTGTACATTGGTGATAGTAAGCAGTTTGGTGTTTTGGTGTTTTACGCCGTACTCAAGAATATTTCACTTATACGACGGCGACCAGCATTATGGTGGGTGGAAACCGGGCACAGTCCAGGGGAAACCCACGACCATCCGCAGGTTGCTGACAGACCTTCCCACTTACGGCCGGAGAGGAAGCCATCATGAGCTGGACTTGATCTCACAGCGACCGCATTGGTGACAGACTCCTGGGTCATTACGCTGCGCTAGCGCGCTAACCGACTGAGCCACGGAGGCCCCTCAATCAAATATAAAATTTCTATTTGTATTACTGAAGAGTATAGAATGCATTGACACAAACTGATTCATATAGCTAAGTGTACACTAGATGACCTAAACTATTAAAGAGATAAAGTATGGGATTCTCAACCTCACATCTATAGATTTAGGATGCAAACAGTTTTACTTTTAGTTTCAGTTTGTTTCAGGCTAAACATACAAAAGACGAAACCACTTCAAGGACAGGTAACATGCGGGACATAATATAATTAAAAGAGAAAGATTCTATGTAATCAGTAAATACCCATTTGCTCTTCTGTACACAGTTGTGACCAGATCACTTTATGTACAGTGCATGTACAGTGTACGTACATGGTTTACTTTTGTTTTGAAGTTAAGGGCAGTTTAATCTTGTTCAGTTAACAATAAGAATGTGTACACTGCATCACTGAATGTACATGTATTACACTTACAGAGTTGCATTATTGGTGTACTATCATGATCTAACCCTTTTCTGACTAGGATTGTTATGTACAGCAAAATATATATATCTAAGCTTATTTAGACTTGGATGTTTCAGCAATTGCAAGACATAGTTAACTGTATAAGGTCATACCTGAACATTGTTCAGTGAACAGTAGAATCATTAATTGCTTATGTGTGTGTAGTTAAGTATGTGCTTCGTAGAATGGTTGTAGTGGGCAAAGGTACTAAATCGCAGAACAGAAGACTTACATGGATTAAACTACTGACCTGTGACAAATTACTGATGAACTTCCCACAGGTGATGTACGGATGTGTACACCATATTGTTAGAAGACGTGATTGTCAACAAATGTTTAACTGCGCAAACGAGCACATTGTTGTCTTTGATAACTTATTGTCACCAAGACCTCACCTACAGTGATAACAGAGAAATTCCCTGCCTGGGTTTGAACTCGTACAATAGAGTATGCTTTTGTACACAGTTATGATCTGACCTACATGGCGTTAATGAAGTTTTGCATGCATTAGATATACTGGCCAAATGTGACTTAGATAGATAACCTTTCACTGCAGTATATAAGAGAATGTATTTGTCTGTTGAAATTTTTTGAATGAGTAGGAAAAAAAAAGTGTCTGGATTGAACAACCATACTACAACAGGTACAGAGAACATAACCTACATTTTTAAAAATATGCATGCAATATAAACTTCTCTGGTATAGGCAGTATGTGACCTATTTTGAAATAGTTGTGTAGGTCTGACCCACATATTTGTGCACTCTGCAAATCAGGTAAGCATGTATGATGTTAGAGACTAAGCAAAATAAATGAATTAAAATACAAAGATTGTGTGTAAACAGTTTATTACACTGTTTTAAGAAAATTGTTATATGAAAGCAATACATGCTAAGCTACTAAGACCTACGGCAGCATAGGTGAATGTGTTTTTAGATGAGACAGCAAATTCCCATATAATTCTGCAGGTGAAATGCTCTTTGGCTCTGTTCATACAATATTGCACACCCTCTCAAAGTTGTTTGGTATTGTTGTTAGCAGGTTTGATAATTCCTTTTATGGTTTAGTTGTTGGTTTAGTTATTACAAAGCAGAATTTATTCAATTCTGTGCAGAGGACCAATGTATGGGTGAATAGCTTCGGCGATGGACCATTGTATTCACAACCAAGCGAAGGGAGACACATCGTCTGCAGGATTCGAGAATCTGTCTTTAACCCATGTGACCGTTCAGTTAAAAGCAGAATATTTTGTCTGATGTAGGATAATATTTGTTACATCGTTATTCAGTGATAGGATATGCAAATATATCGTGTCAGTAATCCTCATACCTATCCAATATGAGGATTACTGACACCATATTTTTCTGTATCCTATCATTGGGTAACCCATGTAGCAATTTTATTCTGCAAAGGACCCATCGATTTAGCGCTAGAGACCGATATACAGGAGCATCGCTTCGGTGATGTGACCATTGTTTTTACAAGCAGACAAAGGGAGAAGAAAAGTATGATGCTGTCCAGTGAAAAGCGCATAATCTTGTCTGATGTGAGATAAGAATGCCATATGGTCCCATGAATTATCTTGAAATGAAGTATCAATCAAACAAAGATCAGAATGTGAATCAGAATCAAATGTAAATGTATGAATATTATTCTTGTCTTCTTGTGTAAAGCTGGGCGTACATTGACCTTGTGACTGGGAACAACTGGGTTTTTGGTGACTGGAAGCAATTACGAACCACTGGAAGTAACTGTGAGCATACGATTGGACCCTGGTTTTAGGCGATGAGAGGGAAAATAAGATCGATATTTGGAGGCGTAGTCCGTGCTTGTACGACGCCTTAGGGAGCATAACGATGGAGAGGGCTATAATGAGAACAAATTGTTAAGTTTGTCTATCCTAAATTTGATCTAAGAAAATATAGATTTCGATGAAAAGGTATATTAGACATTATATTCGTTACATTCACGCATTGTGTTCAAGGGCGCTGCCATAATGGACAGGTAACATGACAGTCACGTTGTAAGTACGTGCTCACAGTTGCTGCCAGCCGTAGTCAACCTACGAGCACAGAAACTGAATCTAATCAGACGCCACAAGTTGCTTGCCATCGTAAGGTTCTGTCAAAGTTTTCAACATGAGCGCTAGGCTTGACTGTATAAAGTTGTACCCAGTTGCTTACTATCGCAAGTGGACCTATGCCCGGCTTAATGTTTGACTTTGAAACTCCTCTGTAAAGGAGTCACTGAAGATTATGTTGCAGCTTACTTTGATGAAGCGTCTGCTGTTGATTAGGTCAACACCTGGGCAGAAACAAGTGTAACATTTTGTTATCCTGCAGTCAGATCAAAGTGGGTACCAGTTATGAGTTGGAAGTTCTAAGGAAGATAACTTAGTCTACAAGCACATGGAGTTATCTCCCTTGGATCATTTTTATCTCTGCCAGCAAAGTGGGTACTTTTTTAAGATATGGAAAATAGCAAATAAAACACAACAGTTCCTAAATTTAGTGGTAAATAATCTTGTCTTTCTGTTTAGAATAAAAGTTATTTAAAAAAAAAAACTGAAAAAATAAATAAATTGAGAAAAAGAAATTAGTGTAAGATTTGTTTGGTTTTTTCAATCCTCAACAGTATTACAGTACGAGCACACACGTTTATTGATTAGCCTTTTCCATAATTAGCCCAGTCCGAATTTGTACATGTTTTTGGCAGTTGTCAGGAACATGCAGTGGTAAGGATGAAGGTCCTGCATTTGATTGGATACATGTGTGGTTAATAACCTTAGTTCAGGTTGTTGAAGGAGCATTGGTACTTAAGCCTGATGTTAAGTGGATTAAATTGGTGTTCTATAAATGGTCTAAATGTGCCTTTCAAAAATGACTGTCCTAAAAGATGAGTCAATTCAAAAATCAGGTGGAATCAGTTGATATATGTAGTTTTAGTTTCAGGTCATTAAATTTTTTTTCTTTTTTTAAATTTTTAGTTCACCTGTTCAAAGTTAGGAGAGGTATTGTGAGAGGGGGAATATGTCAGTGTTGGTGTCTTTTTTTAATTCTAGTATAATGGGCTCTCATACAAGAATTAAAGGCTAAGCTCTTTTTTAGTTCCCTTGTCTAAGGAATGGTGTGGTATGTACATGATCCGGATGGAAGGTTAAGCTCCTGTGTAACAGATTGCAGGTTAATTTTTTTCACAATAATAGAAATACTCTTTTGTTTCAATATTTTTATCAACCCAACCATAACTGGAATCATCCTGTGTGTCCTTCTGTCTGTCTGTAGACACGATTTGTCCATGCATCTCTTCCCAAACTACTGTGCTGATTTTGAAGAAACTACTATACATCTTGCGTATTATCTGAAGTTGTGTATGCTTCAGTTTTTTGGCAATCGGGTAATTATTTTCATAATTACCCTCATTTAGGACTTTGCTTAATGGTACTTTCCATGCAACTCTGAACAATGAAATTTAGCATACATCTTCCCTGTGATGTAAAACTGTGCATGCTTAAGTTTAATTACATTCAGGTAATTATTTTCAAATTTACTTCCATTTAGGTATATAGTGCAGCAATGAATTTTGTCCATGCAACTCCTGCTAAAGTGTTGCACCAATTTTCCTGAAACTTTGTGTATATCTTTTGTTTTAAAGCCTTTTATATCATCTAAGCACCTACATGCCTCCATGATTATTATTTTCAGTTTATTTTCATAGTTATATTTCACATAGATAAAATCTGAGAATAATATCTGACGTGTATGACGATGTCATTCAATTTTACATGTATGTTGGGTTAGAGGTCAGTACTTCTCAAGAACCATTGAACAGAGTCTTTTTATACTTGATATGCATATAGATTGATCCAAAATACAATATATGTTTGAGGAAGGCATTAACTTTCTCAAAAAAAGCTGTGAAATTTCATTCTTGGCATGATTAGTAAATGGTTTTAGATGACATTTATAACATGCTTGTATTTCAGATATAGACATTTATGACATCTAGCTTAACATAGGCGTAAATAGTGACTGGAGAGGTAAATGGCCCTGTGACTGCCTGGTTTCTACTGTACTGTCCTTGATTTCCCATAGCAGTTTAGAAATAGGTACATTTTCTCAGATTTGATGACAAACAACAGTAATGACCAGACTAAAACTGCTTGCATGTCTAGTCATATTTATTCTGAAAGTGGTGTTAATATGCTCACTGTTGATGTTGATATGTTGGTAGTATTGTCTGGGACTGGGCAAAATGTCACCATAACTTTCCTTGTTGTTGGACATATATTTATGAACATATTTAAGAATGAATCCAATAAATGATGAATTACAGGGGAAAAAGTGTTCGAGTTAAACATACAGATTTCAGTACCAGTACATAATATCCACTTTGTCTAAGGTGAGATGAGGTACCATTTGAATAGTTGTGAACTCTTTTGTTCCACTCCATTCAGTGAGTAACAATCCATGTCATTGTGTGAATGATAACAATGTGCTGTAGCGTGCTAGTGTGGTAGTAAGGTTCCACAGGTAGGTTGATTGTATGGCCAGATCCCAGCAAGCCACTACTGTGTCTCTTATTACATTTTCAACTGACAGCTCATATAGGCTCTGTTATCTAAAATTGTTTTCTTAAATTTTTCCATATTTCGGCAATGATGTATTGAAAATTTTAGTTTTTAATTTATAACATTAACAACCTTACATTTTTCAAATCTTTACATTTAGCAGAAAATTAATGGTAGAAGACAAGCATATGAAGAGGAAAGCCCCAGGATATTGCTGTATTTTACTGAAGTTAGTTTTTTTTTAAGTGACACATTTTGATTAATTTTGATTGATTCATCTAACTTATAAAGCCACATGTGAATTTTTGTGAAGTTTGACTAATTCCTTGTCAGAAAGACAACTGTCATACCAAAACTATCATTTTATGGCCTTTGTGTATCTGAAAATGCATTTTTACAGCCATTCCTTAGGCATAGTATTGATTTGTTGATGTCTTCAAATATTAAAATCAGTCTGAGCTACCTGTTAAAAAAATATATATACATGTAACTTAAAGTGACCTGCATGAGGCTTGTATTTCAAGAATTTGTACTTAAAATGTAGGTCTAAATATTGCATAACATGGATTAGTAAGCTTGATTGCAGTAAGGTCCTGAGGAGAAGATTTCTTTTTGATATGCATGTATATGCATTTGTTTGAGTTCAGCACAGAAAAGGTGATCTGTGTATTTGTTCTCCCTGTGCTAATGTATTTTATGTCAGATTACATGACACAATGTTCATTGGCAAATTCTGTAGGCGGAGGCGTGGGCCTTTGTGTAGATTAGCGCTGTAGGCTGGCAGATACTTAAAGTAGTGGTGTACTGTGCCCATGCTGGGAATTCTCCTGTATCTGAAGACATTTCATCTTCTAGGATGCCTCTTACTAGACCGATGTTGATGAAGCTAATTGAGTGAGCCTTAAGCCTGTTAGATACATGTCTGTATGATGTGGCATGGGGATCAACCTTCTTGTCTGTGTGAACAACCTCAGGCCTGTGATAAACAGTTAAGCACCAGCTGTTGATCGCTGTCAGATTCTCTCCCTGAACGGTTATGTTGACACCAGAACTGCCTCGACCTCATTCGCCCATCTTCAGCTGGCTACAACAACAACCATGTTAAGATGCGGTCCATCTGCGTGTCCTCGGGAGGTCAGTCTTCCAGGGATTGGGGTCGTGCTTCAGGTACTCCATTTGAGCAAGTTTTCTTTGCCGTCATGTCCATTAGAATCAGGCATGTTGAGCTGAGGGGGATTCATGGTGGGAATGGAAGGGATGGTTATTGATTCAGTCAACCATCGTGTGTGAAATGCACAGGCCAGCACTTTGCTTAGAAATGTAGGTTACAGCCTGTTTTTATTTGAGGTCCATTATAAACTGGTAACAAGTGGATAGCTTCGTTTACAACTACTCTTCATAAAACAGGCCGTTGGCAATATTGTTCAGAGTCGACAGGCATGAAAATCCTATGCCTGCTTTACTACCTGATCTGTTAAAGGTCTCATTACTGTTATTAAATTGTCTTACTACTTAGCTGTTTGTTTGAAAGGAAGGAGTGTCCTACAGACATAGACAGCTTAGCACAGCATAATCTGCAACACATTTTACGGTCTGACAGCTCAAGGCGAGTATTATATAGCCTTGCTAGAGAAAGTATCCGGTCATCAGTGGTCCTCCGTACAATCAAATGATAATGGAACAACATTGCCCTGTTTCTGTAATGGTCTCTAATCACTGAAAACAAGTACTCTTCTTAGGTTACTTTCCTCATGGTTTTCTGATTGGTATTAACATTTCCATGAAAATTCGCTTAGTCACATGTATGTGCAGTTCTGTCAATCTGTGAGGGTATGATTTGTGAAAAAGTGTTTTTTTTTTGTAAGTTTTTAATTTTTTTGTTTATTTTATTACTTGCAATCCAGATAGCAAAAGTTTTTTTTGATTGGTAAGGACAGTCTCCAGCTACACCAGAGACACCAGACTTTAATACTGTGGATGAACTTACCAAGTACACTGGCTAACACACTGTACGTGGTCAGCCACTTGTATCCATACTGTAACAGAGATCATTTCAAGGCACAAAAGCAACTGACTTGTTCGCATTTTGCAGAAATATTAAAAGAGTTGTAGGATTTTACCAGTTACGTGTAACAAATTGGAGGGAGGCCTATCGATTCATACTGTACTCATAAAGTTTAGAAAATAATCTTCCTCCTTCCTTCAGCTGTGTCTGCAAAGTACACAATGAATTTTTATGTTGGGATGCGTTGGCATATAAGTATTAAAATAAAAAATGGTGAAGATGTATAATGGTTGACACTTCAACTTAGTCTAAAGTGACGTGCGAACTCACAAATTCTTGTGGCTTTGTGATGTTGCCATTGAACTTGATTAAGGCTTACTATTATCATGCTGAAAAATTGTGACAGATTTAATTCATATTGTGAGAGAATAAAATCATATTTTGGTTTCTCATTCATTTTAGTGTTGTCTCATTTACATTACATGCTCAGTAGACCCTGCTTAATATGCACATGAATGTATATCTGTATGTGATGAAGGGGTCAAAGAGTGTCTATATGTAGGTCAACTTAACAGTGTATCTTCTGGGAACTTATTCCATTGTCTGTGTAATTGTTAACACTGAACAGGTACACACAAGCATTGCCAGCTACTTTGATAAAATCCATTAGACTTGGATTTTTTTATAAAAGCATAATACACATTAAAACGGCGTAAACTAATGTGTCAAATTTGTCTATATTGGGATTGCAATAAATATAATAGTAGGTTGTCAGTTTTGTATTTGGTATTAGATGTACAAATGCGCTGTGTTAATACAGTACATTACATCATTGTTAATCGCCAACACAATTTCTTATCAGGACACATCTTAATTAAAAAAGGAGAATGCACATTGTTGTCAGTTTTTGGCAAACCTGTCTTTAGATAAGTCAATTATAACATTTAAGAATAAACAGTATTTCACCTGAAGTATGGCATGTAAAAATGCAGTTTCAGAAGCACAGAGAGGCCATAAAATGATTATACTTAAGATTGTATTTATAAGAAATTAAAAATTTATCAAACTTCATCGAAAAACTTTTCAGTGGTCCTATAAGAAGGATGAATCACTTATAAAAGAAACTCTTTAGGTGAAATATAGTTATAAACGTAACAGCAACTAAGCATTGAATGTGTTTGCATGTTCACTATATACATGTAGGATAGCAAATTTTGATGGGTGTGAGGTTGGTGCTATAAATCAGTGTGTATATTGTGTTTACAGGAAAATTAATTAGTTCCGTATGGCTTTCTGTACTAAATATGCATTCACTATGGTCTGATGGTAGTGATGAACTGGTTGTGTGCATTGGAATCCTTACGCCAGAGCAGCCAGGTAATAAATCTTAAATGACATGTTGTCATGCTCATTTCTTACACACAGTGTTATGTTCTATACACTATTACACGATGCTATGGCATCATGGTTCTAGGTGACTGCGGTCCTGTTTTTGGCCACTGCTTGTCTGGCAAGTTTAGATTGTAAGCAACAGGCTGCCCTGAAGGGAATAGATTATATACATTTGTAGTTTTATAAGCAATGGTGGTATACGAATATACCTACTAGGATAAGCACCAAATGTGATAGCCTATTTAGGTCACGCTTCTACAGAAGGTAAACATGCTGTATCTCTATATAAAACCCTGTAACCCCCATTTCCTGTCTGCTGTCGTCCTAAGAAGGCAGCTTCCATTAATCGCATGGTGTGTGGTTTGCTTGGTGTTTTTCCATCCAGGATTAAAATACATGGGAATAGTGGATCCTTTGATCAATTTTTCAGGTAACGAACCCTTAACTTCCAGGAAAAGATGAGAAGATTTGCATTATCTTCCTTCTTTGTATACAGCTGTACATGTACATCTGCTTTGCCGTTAGTTCAGAATTTAACACACTTAAGCTCACATCCAATGTACTATAAATGTATGTGTATTATGGACATGAGAAGATGTATCGTGCTTACAGATGTTCAGACAGAGCTGCAACTGTAAGGATGACTAGGCCAAGTAAGTCATCCCTTATGTAATATACTTTCTCGGCATTGCTTATTTACCGGCAATGTCAGGCAGGAACATCAGGCTATATTTATCCATGTGTTATCATGTGATATGTGGCAAAATTAACCAGGTTTCCATCTTCTCATGCTGGGTAGTGAGTGTGTGAGAGTAATCTGCAGATTGAATTGACCTATAATAAGATGATGTGGGATTAGAGGAATGTGTAGAAGTCTGATTATTAAGTGATTGCACTTGTTCGTGTAAGTTAACGTAGTTTGGATTAAGCTTGTTAAAGTATTTCGATCAGCCAACCATATATTTGACATACTATGGCATATACATATACGTGTAAGAGGAAAGAGGAGTGGCCAAGCTAGAGAAATGAATTAACACGTCAACATGAAATGTTTGCACTAAGCCATTAAAGACAACTGTCATACAGACATGTGAGCTGACATGCAATAAACCATTATAAGCATTTAAAGAAAGGACTACATCACACAAAACACTGTAGAATATTTTTAAGAAATACTCGTTGCTTTTTTTGTTTGTTTGGTGTGGAGCCTGTACACATGTATTTTGTGTTGCGAAGTCCCAATTTGTTTTAATTGTCCATAGCTCATTAAATTGGTTCTGGCCATGAAACCCTGATATCAGGAACTACGATTAACTGTGGCTTGTGAAATAAACTTTAAGGGAAAGCCAGTGGGGATTTTCCATAGTATGCATACTTGTAGCCATGTCCAGTATGGAATATAGATGGAGAATATAGTTTGTTAGTTATCCTTTACTTTAATGATCTACATGTAGTTAAGTTGTAACAGACCAAGCCTATCTTGTTGACACTCTGTGTAAGCTGTAGAGGTGACCCACATATGTTTGCCTTCATAGAATCTGATAATGTTGTTTGGTGGGCTAGCTGCTATAAATGTCAACTGTAGGTTGGTTGTTGAGCCACTGGCATAATCAATATTAAACATGGTGTGCTTCTTGTGACGTTACCCACATCTACTGCCTGCCTGAATCATTGTAATGCACTCCGCTTAATGAGAATGTTTAAAAACAGACAGGAATACATCCATGGGTTTATGTGTAAACCTGTTCGTGATCAAAACAATGGATCTAAAGACATTATCAAGACGGTTTGCAGGTAGATATGTTATCTGTTTGACAGGCATGTTATATTTAGGTTAGGTGTCAGCGGCTGGTTCAAATAGACTTATTCAATTTGGGTGTTTCTCTGATGTGTGGCATGCGACATACTCTGATTACACTTGTAACCACTGCAGGCTGGAAGGTTACTACTTGCCACCTTTTGTTGGTGCGACAGTAATAAATTCGTGGCAGATGAGAATTGCGGATTGTAGCAATATCTGTTTACGTGACCTTGTAGTGTGTGAGGTCACAGTGACCTGAAGATAGAGTTTCAATATCAGCTAATTCCTTCTAGTACCTGTGTTTACATGTGTTGTTGGTGTAATGTAGGATCATTAGGTAACAGCACATTTTACAGGAAAGTAAATTAGCTTGTGTTATACCTTACATGTTCCCTTTTATTGACTTCCACTTTGGGGACTTAGTGTCTCTTTGTTCTGTAAACATATTTTGTTATGCTGTTTAATAACAGATCTTCGGACTGGAGAAAAATCAGTTTTATTTGGTATTTTAATTTGGAGCTCATCTTGGCATTTTCCATGTTTTCATTTTGTCCAAAGTATTGGTGATATTCCTGAAAATTGGTTATGTTCTTTTATTGGTCCCTATGGCATTTGACGATCACTTTGCAAAAGCATCTCATTTTTTGAAAGCTCTTCCTTTGCATTCAGGAGCACTATTTTTGATATATGTATTAAACTAATTACATGTATTATGCTTTGTTTTTTATTTAGAAAAACGCCATGGGTCAAAAGATTCTTCACACCTCTCATCAAGCTCGAGATCACATTCCTCCACAGCAAAGGGAGGTCACTGTGGAGGATATCTCTCTCACCGGACTTCCTCGCACATATTGTCGTCTAAAGGTGGTGGTGGTAAACAGACTTCAAATATGGCCACCGGTGCTTCACCTGTGAAAGTGGGCAGCAGTTACAGCAACGATCTCAAAATGGCTAATGTGGAAGTGTCATTAAAACGCCTCTCACCTGATGTGAAGACTGTGTCACTGCATCCTGATCCTGTGAAATCTCAACTTAGTCCAAAGACGAGCATTGTTAGTAATTTAACAGTCAATTCAGTATCAAATGGTATTGTGAAATCCACTACAAATGGCGCCATCACATCTCTAGATTCCTCCCCTCCACCTGCTGTGCCATCTAGTGGGGTGATGTACTGTGCATCAATCACAAACAGTGTATCTCCCTTGCATAATGCAGCCCACAAATCATTGAGCTCATCGCCATTCTCCAGTCAGTCATCATCGTTACACAAAGAAGCCCCTGGTGTGGGACCACCATCTTCTCCAAGCTCACAATGTTCTTCTCCATTGGATCGAACCTCAGAAAAGAGCTCCTCTATCAAAAACACAATGACAGTTTGTGCAACAAAAAGTCCTTCTTCCTTGTCAAAAAATAGTTCTATGTCCAAAACTTCCATGGGAAAAACAAAAACTTCTCAGAGCATAACAAAGACTTCTTCTAACTCATCAAATAAATTATCAAGCTCATCAAAGAATTCAACTAGCCCATTAAAATGCTCCACCAGTCCTGTGAAAAGTTCAACAAGCCCTGCAAGAAGTGCACCTAGCCCGGCAAAGAGTGCACCCAGCCCGGCAAAAAGTGCATCAAGCCCTGTAAAGAGCCCATCAAAAGGTTCCAGTCCTTCCCAAACCTCTGCAGGATCAACCCCAAATAAATCCACTAAAGATCCCAAGGAACGAAAGTTTGTGTTGTGCAAAGGTGAGAAACATCAACTGTTGTGACATTTTTGCACGTCAAAATTTCCCCCAAAGTTGTTAGTAATCATCATAGATTTAAACGAAAAAAGGAACTAAATGATTTACTGATCACTGTATTTCACTTCAAGTTTCAAGTGACACATTTTGTTAATTGATTTTGATTGATTCCTCCACCTTTTAAAATCTCTTTAAGAGCTTTGAGTAGTTAGATTGGTTTCTTATCAGGGAAACTTAAATGTTCACGCAATAGGTATAATTTTAAGGCTGTGAACGCTTTTTTTTACAGGGCAAATGTTATGTGGAATACAGCATTTCGTTATTTTTATTTCCATTTTATTCATTTATTTACTTATTTGTTTACTTATTTATCTTTTTTAACCCATTTACATACATGCACCACTTTTTTCAATGTTAGTTGAAACTGCTTTTGCATAAATTGGATTTAATTGAATAATTTTTGGTTTCAGAAACTCCTAAGTAAATGTATGTATTCATGGGAGTTCCAGGAGTGTTGTGTTTTTCCAAAAATTTTCCTTTCTCTTTGGCCTGAATATTGTTACTATTGTTTTGTTAAAAGTGCTTTTCTGCTATATTTTATTCGTGTGACCTTCGCAGATCGAGAGTTTGATCCTAATATTCACTGTGGTGTCTTGAGAACAGATGATGGTCGACATTGTACAAGGTCATTAACCTGCAAGGTAAAGTTGAAATCTACTTTCTTGGCTCTGTTTGAAAGTGTTGTAGGAACTTACGCCATTAGGGTAAAAAAGATAAGAAAGACGCTAATTATTGATGGCCTGTGATGAAGTCATTAAAGAAAAGTAAAAAAACGAAAATTTCTATGACATTAAAGGGTTGTAAGGCATGTACATGTATATTGTTCATTTATTCCTATTTGCCATATCCATAGAATTTTTATTTCTTTTCAGACTCATGCCTTGTCTTTGAGGAGAGCAGTAGAAGGGAGGAGGAAAAAGTTTGATGACTTACTAAAAGAACACAGAGCTGCTAAAGAAGCACAGCTCAAGGCAAAATCTGAAGGGAAGGCAGCAGCTTCAGCATGCAATGCTACTGTGCCAGGAGCTATTTCTCCTCTTTCTATTACAACTGATAGTAGCATGTTGGGAGTGAAAACAAGCCATAACACTGAACTGAACTTCAATTGTAGTGATGATCCATTTTCAATCAGTCATAAACTTTCCAGCCCTCAATCGAACAGCACCTCCAAGTTCAACAAACAGGCGTTAAAACAGGTCAACACAAATCATCCTAGGTAAGCTGATTTGAGGGAATCACATTGTGAAAATACCGGATTAAATGCTGTATTTTGTTCAGTAGATTTCCAGGTACTTCAGCAGAAGACTGTCAGGGATCAGCTTCATCTTCGGGCTCTAATTGTATACTGCATATTTATAGGTTAATATGAACGATTGGGGGTATTTTTTATTTTTTTTTGAGGATTGTATTTGCAAGCCTCAAATAAAAATTAGCATGTCTTCAATTGTGTGCGTCAACCACAAGTGTCCACTTGTGTGATTCGCAGTTATTCACAGCTTTCCATTTGTGTGCCTCACTCGCAAGATTCCATTTGTGTGCTGCATTCGCAGCTTTGCATTCGCAGCTATGCAATTGTGTGCCTTGTTTACAGTTGTCCATTTTGTGTACCTCATTCGCAAGATTAAATCTGTGGGCTTCATTCGCATGATTCCATTTGTGTGCTTCATGTGCAGATGTCCATTTTGTGGGCCTCATTCGCAAGATTACATTTGTGTGCTTCATTCGCATGATTCCATTTGTGTGCCTCATTCGCATGTGTCCATTTGAGTGCCTCATTTGCAGCTTTTCATTTGTGTGCCTCATGTACAGATGTCCAGTTTGTATACGTCATTCGCAAGATTACTTTGTGTGCTTCATTCGCAGCTTTCCATTTGTGTGCCTCATACAGATGTGCCTCATGTACAGATGTCCATTTTGTGTGTTTCATTCTCAGCTTCCATTTGTGTGCCTTATTTGATGGTTTCTTTTTTGTGTGCCTCATTCGCAGGTTTCCATATTGTGTGCCTCATTTACAGATGTCCATGTTGTGTGCCTCATTTGCAAAAGATTCGCAGGTTTCCATTTGTGTGCCTCACTTACAGGTATCCATTTGTGTGGGTCTTCATACATTTCCTTATTATTTTGTGGAAGCTATATATTAAAAGCTTCTGTCCATTGTGTTTACCAACATCTTGTTCTTTGTGCCCAGGTTGAGTTTGTCAGGACTGCAGTCCCCGTCGTGGTCACCCATGGAGGACATGTCCCCTCCTGATATTGTCAGTCGTCTTTCCAGTGACGGGGAGGTTGATATGGAAGAGACGGAGGACAGAGGAGACACCTCCTATATCACCCATCATCCCATTCCCATTGCAGTAAGTTCATTCATTGTTCTGTAAGCCTGCAAAGAACAGTGCATATGCAACTTGCAAACGTACAAGTGCAGAATGCATTTATTTTTTGGGGGACCTCCGTGGCTCAGTTGGTTAGTGCGTAAGAACAGCAGAATAACCCAGGAGCCTCTCACCAATGCGGTCACTGTGAATTCAAGTCCAGCTCATGCTGGCTTCCTCGCCGGCCGTGGGAAGGTCTTCCAGCAACCTGTGGATGGTCGTGGGTTGCCCCAGGCTCTGCCTGGTTTCCTCCCACCAAAATGCTGGCCGTCGTCGTATAAGTGAAATATTCTTGAGTACGGCATAAAATACTAATCAAATAAATAAATGAATAAATAAATTTTATTTTTTCACGTGTGCCTCCTCTCAATAAGTAGACGTACGACCATAAACATCGCCATAATGCGTGTTTTGTGTGACTTACACGTTCTTTTGAATGAGCATTGGTGTATTTGCCATGATAACTTTCAAAACATACAAACACTTGAACATCTATACTGACGAACCGAGATCAAAGTAAACAGTGAACTAATTTTGAAATGAATCACCTAACTGTTCATATCATCCTACATTTGCAAGCAAATACTTTAGCATAAACTAATTGATAAATAATGAAATACAGCAGTGGTCAAAATAACCGCTGAAATCTTTGCTGTGCTGACAAGGTTGTCTGGCAGGCCAAGATAAATTTTAACAGCAGGGAGGGAAAAAAAGGGCCTTTAAATGTGTGCACAAACTCTGGTGAATTAGGGTGTGGTGGATAGACAAAGTGGGAGTTCATTGGTCTTCAGTTTGATAAGTCTTCGGTATGCCGGAAAAAGTGAAAGAGAAGTAGATAACAACACGTGCTGGTTTCTAGTGAATTGGCTGTATCTCTGCTGTGGACCAATGAGTGAACTTGTAACAAATTGTTGGAAATGCCATCAACAACATAATGGCCGTTTGACAACTACGGCAGTGAAAGTGGTTACAGAGGAAGATTAAAACCAAAACATATCCAAAACTAATGAAAAGATTGCAATGAAATGAACATGAATGAAACAGTTAGTTTGTAAATTTGAGCGCACCTTCACTGTAGCATGCTACTGTCAAATGTCACAGCAATGTAGCAAATCCATTACAAATGTCAGGAACTCAATCAGCTACAGCTGACTTCGGCTGCTGAAAGCTTTGGTCTAAGGATAGTTTATATTTTACTAATAGTGAAGATGCGAGAATTGCTGGCCCCCCAACATCTTACCCAACATTTAAAGTTAAAAGCTGATTTCTTGGTTACAAACCTCTAGTACCTGAACTTCTTAAAAAAACCTTTTTTTCATGTCATCAGTAACCAGTAATCATGTAATTCTTTGAACAAAGATAGTAAACTATATTTATCTGATCAACCTACAATATTAAAACTTAATTGGCGTGGTGCTTTATCACGAAGGGCCTTAAAAAACTGGAGAAGGGCCAATTGATTTCCAAGTCAACTGGACTTGCTGGCCTTTTGATTTGTGGAGCTTATTTCTACCCCTGTATAGTGATATTTATGTCACCCGGAATCCCAAAAACTGTTTGATTTCATTTAACGCGTATTAAACTTGAAGTAACTGCATTCTTTGTGGTACTAGATTTGACCTGGATTGTGGTGGATTTTTGCAAAGCAAACCTAAGGGAATCCATTTAGATTTTGGTAAAGAATTACGAAAATAAAGGCCTGGTTAGATTTTGGTCAACTGTTAGTGAGTGGCTTAAAAGGTCTAATAAGCATGTTCTATAAACTGATTTCTTGTTTTTTTTTTCTCCAGACATGTACCTTTGGTGGCCGGTGTAGTTCAGGAGGGTGGTATCTGTTTAGCAGGAAGACAGACTATTTACGAACAGCATTCCTCAGTGCATTAGAAAAACATTTACATCCACCCCCACACAAGTAAGTTCCATATACTTGGCCAAAGATTGTCTGTATTCTGTGTACTAGTGGTTTCAAAGTTTTAGCCTTCTGGCTGCAGGAATGAACTTCATTTGTAATGAACTGTTTTGGAAGTTACGTTTGGGTGTCATTTCATGGCCTTTCCTATGTAACTGTTCCAGTTCCATTTTGATGTTTCTTGATTTGTTTTAGTCTGTAAACACAACACTGTATGTACAGTATTAAAATATCTGAAATATTCGAGTGATATATTCTTTGATTTTTGTTTTTAAGGAAATTATGTGTGGAATCCAAATTACCCAAAGAACCTCAGCTGTCAACAAATTCCATGGACCCTTACGAGTTCAACGTCGTTGATATGAATGCCAGCAACTTGGCCAGCCATAATGCCATGATGAACTCTGTGCACAAAGCAGCTGTTAACAAGCCCAAAAGTAAACCACCAAATAGTCGAACTTCTAAAACAAAGGGGGACAACACAAGTCCTCGTCTTAGTCAATCCGGTGCCTCTAACAACAACCCGTCCCCTACAGGGAGCGGCACAGGGATCAAGAGGAAGCGTAGCAGCAGCGGGACCAGCTCACCTGGATCTGCTTCATCCAGTGTTACGAGTGTGTCTTTACAGAACGCTATGATAGGTGGACTGTCCCTGGCCACCCCCAACCCCAGCCCCATTATAGCAGCGTGTGTACCAAATGTAAACCTGAGCAGTAATATAGGAAGAATCAGTGCAGCGAGTAAAGCAGGCCAGGTAACCAAAAATAACATTATCAAGGATGGCGGTGGCATCAACTTGCTAGTGACAAACATGGAACAGAGTGTGGTGAATGGACAATATGTGAACATCACAGGGAATATGCTGGAGATGGGTGTTGCTCAGGACGAGAAAGGAGGGGGCTCCAAAAAAAACCGCAGTGGTGGTGGAAATCCCAAACAGAACAGTAGCAGACAAGTTGCAAGCAATGTCGAAGGGTTGTGTTCAATTTCTAATAATGTTGTGGCCAACATTGCCCAGAAGGCCATTATTTTGGACAAGTCTGTCCTATCCATGTCACCGTTCCAAACCAGTTCTGTGGTGCCTATTGCCAACTCTGCCATGTCCCCACCTCAAGCAAGTCCGTCGGCTTCTGCTAGTCCATTTTTCAGATCAGTAAGCTTGAGTCATTAACTAGATTCTTTTTGTGTTTACTTTTTTGGGGGAAGGGAAAGGGGACGCTTTATGATTTAGCTTGCATAGAACAGTAAGGCTTTAGCAGTCGATTTATTTTATTGTACGTGTAGTTGAACATGGTCTTCAAATTTGTTACAAATGATTATTATCTGTAACTTCAGTTTCAAATAATTAAAATAAAGATCATCACAGTATGTGCGTGGAGTAAGATCATGATATTGTAGATTATACAGGAAGGAAGCTATGTCTAGAACCATTTTAGTTCTGGAAAAGGTGGGGGCCTCCAAAGTGTTGCGGGCCCTAATCAGGCAGCATTGAAACTAGTGACAAAATTGAACAAAAAGAAGATGGTTTACAAATAAAAGTTTGGTATTCATCCTAATTTGTTTCAATCACAGACTTCACCTTTAAAGTTTGGGAGAAAACCTTAAAGTTTTTTGTTGGATATGGCCCTACTGTTATTGATCAGTGTTGTAATATATATGTATATATATAATACACACACATGTAGATCTTTTTACATATATATATATATATATATATATATATATATATATATATTATATATTATAGACTTGGCAGCATTCCATATACACTAATCCCATAGTTTTGTACATCTGGGTGTTAAAAAGACATCATTGCCCAGATTTTCCAGGCTTGATTGTATGCAATGTAAGTGGATGTTTTCTTTTACATAGACAGTAGCTTGATTTAGTTTGACTGGCCATGTTTTGGGCATCATATACCCACACCCCCAAAAGTTTTGTTTTATCAGTGTAGATAATATGTTGATGCCATTGAATGTTTTAATGGTCTGTACATGATGTTCATGTGTAACTCATGTTGCATTGTATTTGCAGGGTTCAGTCAGCCCTCAGGTGTCAGCAGCTTCCCCGATCCCCAATGGTGTGATATCTCCGCCGCCAGTCAGTCTGAAGGCGTTCGCAGCGTTGAATCACATGACAGCGGGCCAAAAAACAGCCAGCCCTCCTACCAGCAGGACCAGCACTCCCAGCCCTAGTCCCAACTTCTCCGCTCATGAATCCTCCCCAAGTCACTCCACACACTTTACTTTTATAGGTGAGCTCTTGTACTTACTCGCTCCCTTTTACTCTCAGTGTGTAGCAACTACGTGGCTCCATATTTTTTATTATTTTGCTGTAAAAAAAGTGGAACAATCAACAAGTTTTGTTTCTCACAGATGTTATCATCACTCAACCATATTGTTTGGACAGCACATGCTGTCCAACCCAGCATTTTGATTTTAACACATACAGGTAAGCAGCAGACAATATGAGATAACTATGGTAGAATAAATTCATGCGATGTTTTACTATTTCCTTGTGAATGTGAGTGGGACGTCGCTTTGATTTCCGAGACCAAGAATGTTGTCCATTAGGTGTAACAATAAACACTTGTGCACATAAAATGTCATACTGTATATGCCATATCCATGTTAGACCTGAAATGAAAAGTGAATGTCATTGGTCTGTGTAGTGGAATTAGTGGTACAGCTGTATCTCCCACTAGATTTCAGTTTTGTGGTACTTTATGGTGTACATATTTCTATAAAGTGAAGAGTTTATATTTATAGTTGATCTACTTTGACTTATTTTTACTGTGATTGTGTTTGATTTTTTGCAGGCAAAAGTCACAGCAATTCAGGAAGTCATAAATCCCACAAGTCCAACAGTTCTCACCGATCTGGCAGTCATCCACCATCACTCTCTGCAGCTGTAACATTAGGTGGCAGCCAGCAGGGTGGTGTGCTCCAGCCCAACCATGCCAACAGCTTACATAACTTCTGTGTGACTAACAGTCAGGCTGTGTCAGGCCTCGGGTCACTGCCCCTGAAACCGTCAGGAATTAAAACCTACCCACTCACCATGCCATTTACAGTGTCCTCTTCGGTCAGCCATGGGTTAAGCGGTCAGCAGCAACCAACGGCAACTCTGTTTCATGTGACGTCAGAGAGTATGTCCAAAGGAGAGCTTCAGCTCCAGCAGGCCTCCACCTCACACCCCAATGTGATCTCATGACAGTCTGCTCCGCCATAATCTCCATGGCATTTCTTAGCCTTATGTCTTGTTACGTTCTTGTTATTGTGGCTGCTGACACAAAAGTGATAAGTGTACATATATATAAAGTATGTATGGAAACTTGACTATTCTGGCAGTTTAATGCACAGAACCTTCCTTTTTTACAAGTGAAACTTGTATTGACTGGATACGTGTATATAGTGTGAATGACATTTACATACAATGCCTTTTTTGATACACAGCTACGATGTGGAGGGAAAAAGAGTGATAGTTGTTTGAGCTGATGGCTCAATACATGTATGTACATGTATGCTCCAATCATAGTCTTTGCATGATGGAGAGTTAATGATATTTGCAAAGGGAAATAACTCTACAGTATTTATTCCAAAAAAGGAAAGTCTTAATTATAAAAAATCAAATTATGATTTTATATGTTATTGAAGATACATCATATCTTAATTAAAACTTTTTTGCATTATTTATAAACTGTGAGGTATTTCCACTATGGTTTTATTGTGAAATGTAAATGTGATGGAATTTTAATACCAACATTGGAGAAGTTATTTGTGTGTCCCATTATTTGTTATTTCTCTGTGTTTGTCTCTCTTTAATGTTTTATTTACTGTAGTCAATGCAGTACCATGACGTGTTGTGATGGAACAACTTTCTGTCTTGTTGTGGGAGTCTGTGACTACCCCTTGACACCTGCGCCCAGCCCTCCTCACAACTGCACATTTTAAGTTGTTTTTATACACTCAGTGTCAGCCAAGCTATCAGGGATCACACTTGACATATGCACTTCCGTTTTGTGGCTTGACTGTAAAATTTTCAATATACCCGTGGTTAACATGGTAGAATTAGCCAACCACTGCTGGGTTTCTCGTTTGTACACCATGTATTATAAAATGATTTTTTATACGGATTCGTTTCGGTGAGATCATGCCCTTGGAAAGTCTATACTTATGATCAGGTCACTAACAAAATAAACATTTTTTATGTTAGTTCAACAAGTCTCCAGGTGTTAATTATTTAACTTTCAAACAAGTTTCTAGATCATAAATTGGCGCCAGTTGCTGGTAACTTTGTAGTATGTGTCACTTTGTTATGGTTGCATGTGAAGTTTTAATGGATTCACTTACTGTTTATACAAGTAAATGCACTGAATAAATAGTCAGACACTAAGATCTTGCATGATTTTTGTGTCAACAGTTTGTTTATCATTACATGTATTATAGCAGGCTGTTTGGTTCTTGCAGTACACACTACCTTGTTTCATAGCATCTGCTCCTGTTTGGACATGAAGAATCCATAGCGTTGTGCCATGCAGTGTCTTCTGGCAACCATGAGCATATGTTGTAATAAGGTGGTGTGGAGCGGTTTAAGATCTCTACAACTGGTAGCTATTCATACAAACTGAAATATATGGCTACTTTTAAGGGATGAGGCAAAAGAAGTTTTCAGTAAATTGCTCCAGTGACCACAAATTTTAATGGCCACTTTTGTACACTGTGGAGCGCATGGCATTACCTCCAAATTTTGAAGTTCATAATCAAAACTTCAGAGAGTATCTGGTACCAGAGGATGATCTATCAGAGTAAGGATGGGTTCTGGTTGTGATAGCCTCCTGGATAGGATAGGACATTTGTGAGATGATTGTTCTTGTGACTATTTACATGTAGGATTACGGCTACATTACGATACATAATACTTACCTACATATATAGAGATGTAAGCCATTACGTTTTCTCATCCAAATCATATACGACCCTCTTTATTTCATCTCAAATTTCGTTTTGGCCAAACATGATGGTTGTCTTAACTCCTCAGAACTACCTGTACCAATTTACCAAAGATTCCACCATCAATCGTCTCTAATTGGTATAGACCTTTCCGAACTGTTAATCAAGAACAGCATAATTGACCAATCATAAACAGTATTGTTGCAAATAGGTCAACCAGATGTCCCACTCATTGTTTACAAATATTCCATCTTTCTGTGACATCATGACGTCACAATTGCTTTCACTGGGAATGGAATGAAAAGTAACGTCATGAGAAGGGGTGGTGGGACATCGGATGTGGGTGGTGGGACATCTGACGTGTTGGATCCATCCATTATCACCTCTACTCTTCACAGAGCCTTGATGCTCATGAACAATGCTTATGCATGGCCAAGGGGAAGGCAGAGTGTTTTAATTCCTTTAGGTCGTGCTAGTGTGAAACAGGACGTCAAGCCATTGTTACATCATAAATTTACAGCATCAACAATGTTATAATGTATGTTTCTACTATAAATTTGTTCCATCTTTAATGAGCAAGATAAGTTGGGGAAAAAACAATCTGACATCACTAAAATGGTATTTGTTAAACACAAATTAATTGAATGAAATTAAAGGACATTAGATAGAAGACCAAATTTTCATCCTGATAAGTGACTTGTGACTAGAGACCAATACAGGCTCTTAGTGGGCATCATGTACTTACAGTGGATTTAGGACCCTTTACCACAGGTTACACCTAATTTTAAATTCTAACCTATCTTTGAGTTCAGGACTAAAAAATTGAACCGTATGAAGTAAGTATTGATGGTCCCACATCTTGGCAGTGTAAGCCCCTTTTGTCACCCAAGGTAACAGTTTGCCAGAAACATTGCTGAAACCTCATTTTTGTTGCCACGAAAGTTTACTCCTTGTCTGATGTAGGCCCACCTGATTTGAGAACATTTGAATATTGCATCAGAAAAATTACCCTGGACAACCATAAATTTCGTCTTGCTCATTTTTCCTGATTGTAAGTGTTCTTTTGAATACGGATAGGTACTTTAAGATTTGTTTGGTTGATAAGATTATACCATAGTAACATCATCTTATCACATATGGCACCAAAAATAATATTTTTGTGACATTTATTGGCCTATAAAAATGCACTTTGGTGGACTAAATTTTAGATCAAATAAGTTACATCCAAACTTCGAAATATTTGTTTTTGTCGAGTTGTGCTATACTCTTTATAATGGTAGTTTAAGTCAAACCGGTTCATCAAAATTCTTTAAAACTGTGACATAATTTTGCTAGGTGAGACCCTTAAAAAATTAATAAATTCTTATTCTAATTTTAGTCCAGGACAGTGTCCCAACTCTTATATGATTAAGAGCAATAAAATTCAACGAAACCAGTCATCCACGTGAAAATCAAAACAATTTTGGCAAATCAATTAGCTAAACATTTAACATCACTGTCAAAGATTCACTATCTCTAATCTTTGTGTGACCAGCTAAATCAAATTTACATTTAACATCACTATCAAAACATATCTCTAGCCTTTATCCAACTAGCTAATTTTAAACTGCCAACAAGGACACTTAAAAGGTTATTGCCCACATAAGGCAAACAAACTTAAGTGTATTGTATTGGATGTTGTGTTCATCAATGCACTGGTCTCCATATCGACCAGCTGATTTAGCAAACTCAGTACTGCATAGCTATTTCGGTTGTCTTGGTAACTACCAAATATACCCTGTGTTGATATGATGCTCCATCTGCTGATGTACACCACTGTACATGTACTAATATTAAAAGTAAACCATATTTTATTTTAAATATCAACATGCCATGCCCATTATCTTCAAAGTTTAACAATCTAGACTCAACAGTAAACCATAATGTTGAGTTACTGAGAAACAAGCAACAATTTAGTTCCCGGGGTACCCTCTGTTGATCGCACAATCTCGCATTTATGATAAATGTATTTATGCATTGAAATTTACTGTGTAGTACTATAACTTTGAAGGTATTATGCATTGAAATTTACTGTGTAGTACTATAACTTTGAAGGTATAAGTCTATGAACACAAATTCATGGGTATCATTTGAGAGTTACCAAAATCTCTGGCCACGGGATCACAAAGTGATCCTTGTCAAAATTTCAAATTGTTTTTCTAATGTAACAACATCAAAATATTGCTTGATTTTGTAGATTCTGAGCATGGTAATGGACAACAAATTTCATCTAAAATAACAAATGGAACATACCAAATATAAGGATTCAAATTTTGACAGTGTAAGATTGATTTGTGATCCTGGGGCCTATTCTCCATTGTTACCGTGGGAATTGGTAAACAAAAAAGTTACACCAGAAGGCAAACATATTGGACTGTTTGCTGGACAAGAGGCTGTTGACCATGGTTACATATCTTGCTCATTTTTTACAGTGGTCATATAAAACATGATGATGCCAGCACCTAAAGAGGTAGATTTCATTTTGACTTGTGATGCTGGCAGTTTATGTTCCAGGATAAAAGCCATTTTCAATTTGTTGGCTTCACACTTCACCTTTATCTCTCTGTCCTATGTTGGCCTGCTTACATCCCAGACAGAATGGTCACAGTGGGGGTAAAATTCTGTCTAGGGTGTATTAGCAGATTTTTCATACTTATGTCCTAATTCTTCTAATTTTTTGGGACTTTTGGTCTGTGATTTTTAGCCAGTATGCATATAATTGTAACATGAACACAGTTTCTCTTTTCTCACATAGTTCGTCCATCTAATGAACAACATAAACATATCTTTTCTTTTCCAAAATACAGGAAGGAGAATTGTTTGTGCTTTTACACCATCAGTATCAATCCTAAAATTAGAAGAATTAGGGTACTAGCTTTATCTCTAAGACATGCCCAGTGCAGGTTCAAACGCTGCCTTTGCCAGGGAATTTTCTCAATCCCCAGCTGTCACTGTTCATGGAACCTTAGGGAAGTAAGTAGCCAATGACACTCATGCGTCCATGCAGTTCTGACTTTGCTGAAGATGGTGGGAACATATGTAGACGTCACTTGTGGGAAGTTCCTCCGTAACTTGCCAAAGGTAATTGGTTTACCACATGCACTATGGTTTCTACAGCATGCCTGTAATCATTAATGAAATAAGCAAATAAACAAGGTTTCCCTTGCAGCAACTTCCATTTTTAGTAAAGGGTGACATCAATGTATGTGTAGTTCTTGGAATGCTAGCACAGTGCAATAATCCGGGAGACTGTCACAAATGCTTTATAGGTCACATATTCTTGAGAACGGCGTAAAACACCAATCAAATGTGACATCTCATGTGATTCAGTGGGGATCTTAATATCTTGTGACTGCTATGAAGATGCGAGCATCTTGTCGTGACTGCTATGAGGATGCCAGCATCCTGTCATGCGACTACCTTGAGGATCCCAACATCTTGTCATGTGACTACCACGAGGATGCCAGCATCTTGTCATGTGACTACCACGAGGATGCCAGCATCTTGTCATGTGATTACCACAAGGATCCCAGCATCTGGTCATGTGGCTACCATGAGGATCCCAAAATCTTGTAATGTCAGGACCATGAGGACGCTAGCATCTTACGTGACTACCACAAGGATGCCAGCATATTGTCACGTGACTACCATGAGGATCCCAGCAGCGTGTCATGTGACTATCATGAGGATGCCAGCATCTTGTCATGTGACTACCACGACAAACCCAACATCTTGTCATGTGATTACCACGAGGAACCCAGCATCTGGTCATGTGATTACCATGAGAAACCCAGCATACTGTCATGTGACTGCCATGAGAATCCCATCTTGTCATGTGACTACCTCAAGGATCCCAGCGTCTTGTCATATGATTACCATGAGGAAACCAGCATCTTGTCATGTGATTACCACGAGGGACCCAGCATCTTGTCATGTGATGACCACGAGCAGTCATTAGTCATTGGTGTGTGTACATATAACGAGTCTTCTTGTGACAGGGTGAGTTTATGCTGTCCAAGTGATGCCGCCACTGAAGAATCATGCGCAAGACACAAGACATGACACCCCAGTTAATGACATCATGGCTCCACTGTGGGTGAGTGAACTCACCTACTCTGCATGACCTAAATTGCCCAAGGAGTGAATTTAAAGTCAAATAAATGTCACAAAGTGGTAGTTTTTATACTACTCTTCTTTTTTTTTAAATATTTAGGCATACATGGATTTCGACAGCCAATGTTTTTAATTGAAGCTTATAATTGTAGGAAGCTGAATGAGAACTGAACATCTTGTTTTGTTAAAGGAGATACCAGTGATACTGTGAAGTAAAGCACATACATGACAGTTTTACTTGAGGTATGATGGAGTAAAAACTCAAATAAACTGAACTAAAGGCCTTATTAGCACAGGCATTTAATGACCTATTTCACTCACATTCTTTTGAACAGCCATTCTCTCATTACATATTCTTTCACACAAATTACATGAGAAGCTGTGAAACCAACTGGTATCAAAACTGGTGTCAAGCAAATATCTGTTCATTCTGAATTTTGATTAAGACAAAAATTCGTTCAAACTGCAAAAAACACTGAACACTTTGATGATTCAGTATTTCGTATATTTCTTAATAAAAGCACACTCTTCTTTCAGGACAAGAATAGTAAATAACCATCTGTTTGAAATGGAAGTACATGGCAGATTTCTTTTTCTGAAAAAGCAGTTCCAATTTAGATAATTTTTCCTGGATACGTTTGAACATATTAACGCATGAAGTTTAGTTAATGTCAGTCTGAACTCTTGGGAGTGTAGAGACTCACTTAAAAATAAATACCATTTAAGGTGAACTATTTGTACTATTTACATACAACAAAAAGTGTGAATACAACATAAAACAGCTTTTCAGGTGGCTATTACAAAAAAAAAAAACAAAAATGCATAACCCTGCAACATATCTCAAGTATCTCAAGCATGGCATTGAAGTTTGACTGAACAGGCCTCAAAATAACATACACTGGCAACATATCCCTCAAAATACATTCACCTCAAAATAAAGTTTTCAACTCCTCATTGGAGCACCCAATAAATTATCTTCTATGACTTGTAGTCTGAACTTTAGCACTTTAATTTATTTTCCTCCTTCACCATTTCCAATTCCAGTTGTATGAAGAAATTTATGGGACCATTTATCCTTTTTGCTTGCAATTCCCCTTCTATCTGTGTAACTGAGGGAGACAAAGCTTGCTCATCTATAGACAATGTTATTCGCCACTTCTTGAGGAATGCATTTTTATCAGCAGAACAGGAGCTGACCTTGTGTCCCGAAATTCATTTCGATCAAGACAGCAAGTCTTCAGTTTACCAAAATTTGAAGTAACTTTCCTATCTCAAACAAATCTTGACTTCTATAGTACTGATGTTTATAGAAGAAAAATTAAAAACATGACACTATAGGCGGAAAAGAGCACGCTTTTATATTTGGTGGTGCCTCCTCGCCATACACGTAAAAGCCTGGATATGGCAAAGCTGGCATAAATCGATTGTCTGTTGCGTCCTCCATCTTTAACACCCTGTAATTTATGCTCATTTGCCTCTTAGCTAATGAGAGTCGTTAAAACTGCAGGCTTGTTCGTGTAAACTTGGAACCTATGGCCAACATTCCGGTTTCCCGATCGTCAAGTGGAAAACGAACTGTACTATTCGCTACCTTCTGGGAAGAAGAGTTGTACCAAAAATGTACGAACTGCACTTTGGCAGTTTCCGACGGCAATTCTCCTCCTAACACAGAGGACTTCAAGACTAGTTCTTAGGCAAAATGGGGTTGCCCACAGTGGATTTTTGAGCTGACTTTATTTATAACTGATCAACTTGCAGTAAAAATTAGAATTTTTTTATGGCATGCACCTGTGAGGAAATGCACACTCTTTTCAATGGTATATGATTGATATTTAAATTTTCTTCTCCTTTAAGACGTTTGTAGAAATCACACCTAAAGGTTCTATTGGCTAAGATTGTCAAGTTAAATCTTATGGCCACTCTAGTCATTTGGCATAAGCAGGAAGGAAAAAAACTTGTTCTGCTTAATTTAATAAATCGAGAGACAATTCCTATTATTTTGAGGCCTGTTGTCAAACATAAAAGTGTTTTATTGTTCTGAGGTGTCACAGATATAAAGTAGTTGTCTAAGACCAAGGCAATGTACATGTTTCAATCGCTAGGCTGGTGGGGGAAATAAACAACCATTACTGAGACAGCAGTTCATTCCTTACTCTCCTGGCAAACAATCAGCTCATAAAATTCACTATCAAATCTCTCGATATTTGAGAGAAAAAGTCATTCTTAGCTCAGTGAACTTGGAAAACGCTTTCAACAGACACATAAGTTACAACTGTACAGGTTACAGAATGTTCTCAGAGAAGTCATCACAAGCAAATGGTCTGATAACCAGTAAAATCCGGCAAAGCAGAACATTGTTTTGCCCACTTATTTTAGAGCTTCTAAATTCAAGCATTATTTCTCTTATTTACATACAGTTTAAACGGTATATTGTCAAACCACCTGATGACATTGTCACACTTCAACAGTACCATTATTTTCAGCCAATGACCTGCTAATTTTGAGAAGGATAGGATCTAAGTCCTCTTTTCTTGACGGCTTACATGTGACAGGTATTTCAGGACATTTCTCCCCCAAACGTACTGACTCTGGTTGTGTATTGTCCCCAGAACTAGTGGGTAATTCTGGACTCAAGCTGGCCAAAATTTCCATGGCACTGTCCCTTGGTTTCTCTCCTTCTTTAGATGTCAAACCATCCACATTGCTACTGGCTTCAGTACGGGCAGCAAAATTGTTGTCCTTAATTGTGGGACGTTCAGACTTGCCCTCCAAAAGCGCACCACTGGGCTGTGAGATCTCAGGCTGAGGACAGGGTTCAGTGTTTTGTTTAGGGTAGACTTCGAGAAATTCACTACACTGAGGGGAAGGGTCTGCTTGCTGTATAACTTCCTCCTCTATTACAGACTCAATACCTTCCTCTATCACCACTGGCTGCTCGATTGCCAGGCCTGGCATGTCACACTGCATCTGTTCCACTTGTGTTTCTTTCACCACACCGGACTCTGTTGAGTGTTCAATTTCCATGGTGACCATAGCTGGGGTCTTCAGCGCAGGCATGCTGGTGACGATCCGCGACAGGTCATTGCCCTCCTTTAGAGGTGAAGGATGTGGGATTAAGTTTGCCTTGTGTGGGTTGCGACACTTGAAGCAGACATAGTCCTCATCCTCAGTGACTTCATCTTCACCCAGTCCAACACAGAGCAGGTGGAACCACAGTTCACACAAGTCACATTGCACCCAGTTCACTTCATCACCTGAATAACACAATATCACAGAGGCACATGTAAACAAGCTGGTATTTAATGATGACAAACTGATTACCTGTGTAGATGTGTCACTAAATGACTTCATTCTGTTGTAAACTGAAAGTTTTTGTAAGATGTAAGAAATCATGAAAGCAGTATGTTTCTACTGCCACACAGGTCAAACTAAATCTGTGACGTAAATAACAGACAGGCTGTACTGTTACACTGTGGACCTAGCTATAGCCTCACAATATGGCAACCAAGAGCCATCCAGCTTTTATTGTATTTTTCTTTCTTTTACTCTACAGACACTATAAAGAATGGATTATTATTTCCATTAAAATTAATCTGAGAGTTTTCTTTGAAGTCCATCCTAACACCAAAACCATGTATATAGTCTTTTGTACACTTTGTAAATATTTTATGAAAGCTTTTTTTTTTAGGCATCAAAAAGCATACTTAATTCTATTTGTCGCTCAAATAATTACATATCAGTCTTAACAGTCTGAGATTTAACACTATCTTGACTTTTTGCATTAAACCTTTTAACACTTTCAACACCCCACATTTCATTCAACTTTCAATGAGGAATTATATACACCATAAATACTTAGAATGGATGAACTGGAAATTTCAAATCAGACACATCTAAGGCAAAACCTTTTCGTTTTCATCTTTTCATAACAGAATTATGCCTAGTCATATTTTCATCTGAAGAAATGTTTGTGTGATGGTTTAATACAGGGTTACAACTCATACCCATAGGTCGCAGACACTTTATAGCAGAACAGTCTTCCTCTTCATTATCTTCGTCGCCGGTAACATTGTCATCAGCTGTCTTGTCCTTCTTTGGTTTACGAGGATTCCTGATCACAACCTTTGACCCATCAGTGTTAAACTTCATTTTCTTCTTCTTAATTTTGTTTTCTTTATCACCCATCTTTTTCGGCTTGTCTAGTATCTCTTTAAATTTAACTGGCAAGTATGAAAAAAAGAGAAAAAAAACCCCACTTTATATTCAAGCAACAGGTGTATAATCCAAACAAAATAACATATATAACTTGCATTTTTTAAACTTCAGATTTACACTCATACAATTAAGGAATTACATACCTTTGTCTTTTTCCTTGAACTTCTCCTTAACCTTTTCTAGTACTTTCTTTTCTTTGAAACCGTCCTTCAGTTTCAACTTCTTCTTCTTTGCTTTTGCTTCAGGGTCAAGTTCATGTTTGATCTTCTTTATGTGCACTCCTTCAATTCCCTCAAGCAGCTCTTTTCGCTTCTTTCGTTTCTTCTTTTCTTTAATTTCAGACAAAAATTTGCCTGTCTCCTTATCAATCTTTGGTTTTATGTCGGATTCACCACTTTCCTGCAACAAAACCATGTTTATCTTGTTAGTTGGCTATAATGCCGACATAAATACACTACTCAAGAGACACCCTATGGTACGCATCTGCCCTTTTTGCCTATCTACCAGAGCCCTAGTTAGCGTTTTATCGAGTGGCGTTCCGCCATCCCTCTGTGAAACAGCAGTACCTAGCGCCATGCCTAAAAATTTTTTTTTTTCATATTTTTTTCTGTATTTTTAATTTCCTGTCGAATAAAACAACACTATGTAATATAATTCCATCGGCATATGATCTTGTACATACGTGTAGTTATTTTTCGCCTCCAATTCCTGAGAGTTACTTCCAAATCGGAAACCTGTTAGTTAAGACATTTTGAGTGCCTCAGGCTTGATTTCCGAAGTTCTGGAGTCGGCTTTGCGCGCAAACGCTCAAATTTTTTGACCTTGCCAAGCCATTTCTTTAAAAAAATCGTAAATTTCCCGTGTAGTGTCTAGAATGGTGATGCACTGAGTTGACACACTAGCATGCCGAGTTTAGCTCGGCTATCTAGGAAGTGTCAGTCCATTCTAGAACAGTGTTTTGAAGGCAGGATGATTTCCCCATATAAAATTTCAATTTAACCTCCAAAAGCAATATTTTAGCATTTAATTAGCTCCGAAAACCGGTGTTTTCAGCTGAAAGTTTGTCAAATATGCCAGTACGCTGACTTTTAGTGCAGCTTACTATTGATTTCCAGATTACCGTTAAACCTTACACGATTTTGATGTAGGAAATTCTTTTCAGCACAACCACAGCGCATGACCCCTGATAAGCTGTTTTCTTTCTGTTAGGGAAATTTTTGCTGCTTTAGAGGGATGGCGAACTCGATTTATTTTAAAAAGTAATTGATCCTGTTTCCTTTCAACTGAAGAAAGTTGAACACAGAAGTTAGTGAAAATAAATCTTGGTAAGCTGGAGTGATAATATATGAAAGATTTTGTTGTCACAGCAACTAATGAAATGGTGGGCTTCCAAAATCAGTTTCAATCAGTAAGATATTTGACTGAGTGACTTAATGTTTTATGCCACACTCGTGATTATTTCACTCATGACAGTGGGTCAGTATTGTCAGGTGGGTAGAGGTAACCCTCGGAAGAAACCGGGGTAAACCACCGATCATTGGCAAGTCACTGACAACTTTCCCACTTGTCTTACAGCAGCCCTGCTCGCACAGTTCTACAAGCATCGCCATCAACTTCGCCACCGAACCCCATGAAATTAAAATGCTGCGGTGGAATGAGAAAATTCCCTGCCATGGTGACCCCAGAATTATGGTCAGATGCCATATCTATCGAATCGGGTACAGCAGCAAGCCTTGCGTTTAAGGATCCCGTTTGACTATGAGGATTACAAAGCTTACTAAAATACAATATTTTAGGCCACTTAATTTCTCCTGCTGTTAGATGTAAAACAACCCTTTCGACGCGATGAAAGCATTTCCGGCAATGCAAGCTTTACGGCAGACGGGGGCTGCAGGATCCCGAATGCCCGGCTCATTTGGCTGGGACACTCTTCCTCCATGCCTTCACCAAATCCTAGCTAGGGGTCTGTCTACTAAGCAAGGAAGTAACAAACTTGCAAGAATTTAAGTATTATGGTTTAACAATGGATAAAACCTAGTCTCCAGCTTAACACTAAGCCATCATTTCATTGAGGCAGACACCTGTAGCCAGAAGGTTTCATGGTGAATTCTTATTTTAAACCCTGGGTTTTAGTATTTGTTAATATGATGCAATTTGTTCTAATTTTCCCTTCAATCAAGAAGATTAAATTATGTACAATATTATTATGTACAGCAATATAAATGGTATGGACAAGGGGAGTGTTGTTGGGGTATACTTGATGCCAATTTAAGAACATATTCTGCCTTCAACCACAAAAGCTTCTGAAACCACTTAGATAATGATATAATCAAATGCGCTGATGTAAACTATACTGCATTCAACAGTGTTATACTCCATATTATGATACTACTTTGTTAAATGTCCACCAAAGGTGTAACTACATACTTCTGAGTCAAAAAATTTGTCCTCTGGTTTTGGGTAGGCATGCCTGCAGTATTCGCCAGATGTGCTGCGTCTCATCCAGTGAAACCTCCAGAAGATCCCCTTCCATCATCAGCTCTTCCAGCCTTGCTCGCGCCATCTCTGACAACTCCAAGATCGGGGCCTCCATCTGACGTGGAACAAGAGGAGACTTCCTCTGGTGTTTCCGCACAGTTGCACCTGAAAAAGAGTTTTCTGCTACATTTCAACAGTCACTATACCCACATCAGAAAAATTGATACTAGGTGAACACTTGTGGCATACATAAAGCATCACACTCTGGATTAGAAAATGTAAGTAAATAATTGCAGAACTTTTGACAGTGGCATAAAATAAATACAGCATTATTAACCAACAAATCAACGTAATGTCGACTAGTTCTTGTCAGCAAGGTGGTTGTTTACAAGCAACAGCACAGAACGCTTGTAACGTAACGGGTCTACTTGGAGAAGCCCTCTATATGTTATATGAGCACGTAACTGACATATTTAGGTAACGGACATATTTAATGTTAAACAATGTAAGGCCTCAGCACTGGTTGCAATGGTAGTTATGAGTATACACTCTAGGAACTACAAAGAAAATATATCAGACAATGGATATGTACCGCAGTTGTATGATGAAAGAAATCTGAAAACTGAAATTAGTTCTGCTTACCCTGACTATTCTTGGACACTGATGAGTATGCATGTTCCATGGACATTCCTGAAAGATTTGCAGCAGGGTCTGGCTCTAGTATGGCCTCATCTGGCTGGGATGGAGGGCTGGGAGGCAGCTGCATAGATTGTGAATTTTCACTGTCCACACTTGAGAGACTTGACTCACCCTTGACAAGATTAGCGTTCTGTACCCCACTAAATGCACTGTGTGTAACACTAGCAAGGTGGCCCTGTAGATCAGGATTATTTGCTGCTTTCATCAGCTCAGCATTGATGATTTTCTCTGTTTTCTCTCTGGCAGCCTGTTCCACCATTTTCTGACTAAGAACGCTGAGTTTTGCTAAAGCAGAGGCCAGTTCTGTGGTTGCCAGTTCCTGCCTGGCCCTATCCTGCCATGCCATAGCCCTTTCTGTCAAACATTGTAGTGCTTCTCCCTCAGGTAGACGCACAGGCAGTTTTTGTAGGGACACCAGCAAAGATAAAATTGTCTCTAGCCGTGGTCGACGAGAGCGTAAACACAGTGGACACAAATACTTCATCTCCTTAGCAGCCTGCACTGCAGCTGACGGCGAGTTCTTGTTTTTCATGTTGGCAGACTTTGGGAGAGCAACACAGGTACCTGTTTAAACAAGACAAATTCAGCTGTCAGATCTTTATATATGTACATGCCTGAAAATAGATGTCCTATATGTTTGAAAGCACCCCTTTAGAGAAAGTGATTAAACCCATGGTGCCCATGTTATATATAACTGAACCAAGGTTACTTCACCCTTTAACATAGGTATGTGTTTCACCACTTTTTCACCAGAGTTACAAAAACATTGCAGGTTTCAAGAGATTTGCACCAAGCTTTAATGTTCTTACCATGGAACCAGTCTTTACAAAGTTCACACTGAAGCATGAAGCCAGAACTGTTCTTTCTGCAGACACAGTAGAGGGCATCAGATCCATCCTGATTATGTTTCTCCAGATTTCTAACCCTAAGTGCCCTCATCATTTCCACTTCTCGCTGCTCTGCCACCTTGAATGATGCCACCTGTGAAATGAAATATTAGAATGTTATTTTACACCACGCAGTACCGTCTACCACTGAAACTTTACTTATGCACTGTTTCAACCAAATGACATTGCAGATTGTCCTGTTACATGTTGGGGGAAATCGTAAGTTTGATATTCCTACCAATAACCATTGCCAATCAATTATGACCTGGATAGATTCCAGAAAAAAAAACTTTTGTAATACATGTATATCAGTGTTAAAAGAATACACAATTCATGAAAAATTGACCATGTAGTTCAATGACAATGGTAAGTTCTCACCATAGCAGCTGGATCTCTGGCTTCCTCAGCCCTGCACTCGTAATGGTTATTGTTTTCAGTCTCTCTTCTATCCTTATCTGTTTCCATTTTGATTTTCTTCTTTTTGTTCTTACCCATGCTGTAAACACCTATGTCTGACCTCGGTGATAGTATCTTCAAAAGTTAAAATGAAGATATGAATGAGCTGACCAAGTAACAAAACCTGTTGCAATTATGTAACAATGTTTTACCAACAAAATATTATCCACAACACATTCAAATGTTTAAATAACAGAATAGAGCTGTTAATTTTTCTATAATTAGAATGAATAAATATTATAAGTGTGTGTTTGCTACAACATCTCACTTTGCACTAGAATCCTGTTATTTGATCAGAAAATTACTATAACCAATCAAAAATACTCAGAAATCAGGGTTCTAAGTAATTCATCACATCACAACAGGATTGTCTGTGTTAACACCATGTAGTTTCCTAACTTTGTGAGTAGTTGGTATAACACACAATGACCAAGTACAGGCCACAAATATTCTTAGATTTGAAATTACTTCCTTAATACACCTTAAAACACGGGATACCTCAAGTAATGAAAATGTTGAATTTTTCTTCAGGAATGTTCTTGCAGTTCTTTCTCTCCATGACTTCGCTGCAGCAACTTGTGATTCCACCTGTGGCAGCAGGTCCAAGCGTACAGGAATGGGTCTCCCCTTGTTCACCATGTTTTCCAGCACATCCAGATAGGGGTAGAGATCACTGCTCTGTTTTGTCAAAATGAAGAAACAGTCCCCAATACAGTAGATCATCAATGCTGCAGTATATTTTTCACTAGATCACAGTGTGTCTAGTGAAAACTGTACTCAATAAAAAGTAAACTAGTTTGAATATGTGGTTGTCTTGTTAAGCAGAAAGTGACTTTGCCATCAATAAGATAAATTCTAAAATGTGAAAAAGCGGGTACTTTCTTATAGGTATAAAGGAAGCATGTAACAAGCATGACCATAATGGATAAACCTTCTCAACGTGTAGTCTTTTAAGATTGCCGTCTTATCAACACTTACACTGTAAGCCTCAAAATGGTCTATTTAACAGGGCATGCTCTTGTGTTTATAATAGCAAAGTTGTGTTCAAAGACAGTGATTAAAATGAGTTTACCTGAATTCCTTCAACCTTGTTCATCCATTCACGAGCCTTTCTAACTGCTTCCTTTAGAGCCACCACATTAGGTAAGAAGGCTGGGATACCACGGGCCTCGTTTATGATGGCTTCCAAGGTTGTCATTATATGTCGTGGTCTGCAATGTGAAAAGTATAAACATCAGTAACACAGTAGAGCTACAGATACTCACCATTAAGACAAAATTTAATACCTCTTAATGCTCTCACCTCGCGATTATGAAATTGACTCCCTGATTCTCTTATCACATTCATAGCGACAGAAAGTCCTTTATCAAGAGGGGGGCATCGACACTTTTGTTCCATGACTAGCCTCAAATAGGTCTGTGTCTTACAAGACTAAAAATTGAAAACTAAGGCAATGAACACATACAGGTGTAGAGCTTTAGATCTCCTGGAATACATACAGTAATGACCAGGCAAAAAATAATATGACTTGAGTAGCCACTAGAGGTTGTACCTGGCCTGCAGACAGATCCTGGCTTTCTCTTCCCACCTCTCACTAATGGTCAGCAGCTGCTGTAGCTCTGCCATAGCCTTCTCTACAGCTGGGTGAGGGGCCAGCCCTACTCCAGAGTCTAGCAACTTTCTCATCACATCTAGGGTAACATTCTGAGGGTCACTGAGGGCTAGGCGCACATCGTCCAGCCAGCGGGCCTGCAGTAACACCTGCACACAAAAACAAACTAAAGTACTGCTGTAACATTTGAAAATGGTTCTTGTAAGGTGTTGATTGGGCTACTTTCATACCTTAAGAAGCTTGACCAGGGAAGAAGCTTGAAAACCTGCTAAGGTTTTGTATACATGTACATGCATCGTCACAAGAAAACTATTAATCAATGCTAAACATACCAACATAATATAATGTTAACAAGCTACACAGACAGTAGGTTAAAGGTCTGTTAAACAGTATCCACTCATTTTCAATATGCTTCCTACAAAAGGGGAAATAATTTATATACATACATGAAACTGTTTTAAATATATTTCTGACAAATTGACAGACATGGCTGAAGTCAGCCAAAGAGTCAAAAGTGATAATGGCTGGTCTTTACTCGTTGCAGATCTGCATAGCATCACAATCATAGATCTGATCAGAAAATATGGAAAACCAATCACTAGTTTGTCAGAAATCAGGGTTCAGAAGTTATCATCGAATCAAACCATGCTTGGTGATTTTCTTTTAAGATTCATTGCCTACAAAAGGGTTTCATTTTCACGGAAAGATTTGTATATGCACCTGTTTCAGTTTTGGGATTTCAGGCAGATCCACGTCTAGTGTAACCCCAAATTCTATCAACTTCGCCAGTTTCTCAGAATCAGGAGTTTCCTCATGTAAGGCATCTAAAGCCTCATTCTGGAAGTCAGTCACCTTGTCAATAAGATCCTGCTCAAAAAAAAAAAAAACCCATCTTACAATTACATACCCCATAATACATTTGTGTACACAGCTGCTACAATTTTTCCAGAGCTGAATTAACTTGTTTTGTTTATTGCAATATGTTTTTCACAATAAGATGTTCATATTTTAAGAAAAAAAGTGTACTAACCTGCACAATAATTTACCTCAAGTTTTATCTCTTTCTTTTGTTCCTAAAATATTTTTAGTAACTGTTGCCATAGCCTTGGCCTAAGATGACCAAATAAAGCCCTGCATGACTTACTTTGATTAGCTTGGCTTCTGTTATTACACAAGGTAAGTTTGTGACTTGCTCATAGAAACAGTTCAGTTCCTCTAGGCTCAGTTTTGCTGAGTATTTTCCCTCTCCGGACTGACGATTTCTGCAAAAAGTAAAGAAAATTTTAAAGTAAAGAGACTATCTTAGCCAGCATTACAAACAAGAATACAAATCATCAATAATGGTAATGAAACAAATTGTAGTACATATAAACATGTATGTAGGTGTAACTGTTTGCTTCTTTCAATGTTATAAGTCTACATTAAGAAACCTTTTGTCTTGTAAACATCAGCAGGAAAGCACTTCATACTGGACGGGTGTAACCTTTACAATGTGAATCTCTAGTAAACCCTGAAAGGTTTTCTGTTTCTCACCTGGTTCTCACTTTCTTTGTGACCAGCTGATTGGCCACATTAGCACATTTCTCTGCTTCAGACACAGCACTAATTAATGTTTGCAATAGGTCATCATCGGGGAAGCGCTTCTCCTCTGCTTCTGTGATCAATTCCTTCAGCTCCTCCAGGTCTGTGGGAAGTGAAACAATCTTACCTAAGTCATGAATGTAGCTATTCTCATCAGACTAAAAGAATATGTAAGCAAATGCAATTTAACCAACCACCTGACATTAAAACTGTATGCACAGATGGCGGCATCAGGACAGATCCCCACTCAAACTGGCACCTTACCATACTTGGCAGTAACACATATATGTATTTTCGGTAAAACAAGGGATCAGTTTAATGCCTGTGGAGCTTAGTTTACGGCTCATTTACCATACCACATAACTTCATTTCTAGTTTTATTTTAGGAATAGCTTATACAACAAGTTTACTAGAATTGGCTTAACTCACCCAGCTTGTCGATTTCCTCCTTCGCATCTAAGGCATTTCTTACATTAGTTGCCCAGTTATCATAGGACTCGGCCCTGACTTTCAGTCGATGTAACATGATGGGCAGCTCATCAAGTGTATACCGATACCGCAAGCAGTGATTAGATGATGGGCATTTACACAGCTTGTCGACATGGCTGATACAAACAAGTTTATCTGAAACAAAATACCACATATGATCAATGCAAAACCTTCTCCACTACAGAAACCATGTATGATTCACGACTCATAATACGAGTAATATCACTGAATATAATATATAAGAGAAAGTAAAGAATGTCAAGTTTTTATTCATCAGATTTACCTAGACACCCTATCAAAAGGACGCTGAACTAACACACAGTAGACAGTTTTTTAAGCCTTAACCAATCCTCACCTGGACTGCAGGTGCAAGTCACGGCTGAAAGAAAACAGGTTGTCTTGCAAAACTGGCACTGTCGCTCATCATCTGGCAACAGTTCAAATGCCTCCCGTTCCGCGTTCACCGTTCCCTGTCAAAGTACAAAACTAACTGAGACATGGGCAGCTTTCAAAATTAATGATACAGATATCTGGCAATAATGCTATATTTTCTCATACATGGAAGCTTTAACTGCAGGGTTGGGATTAAACAGTGAATGCTCGTTTGGGTTATGCATAAGTCGGCGTCCATCTAATTATCGGGAACGGTTGCCCATTCACCACGAACTAAGGCTGAGATTCAAATATTTTAAGTTCACAGGGAAAAGACCTTTAAAATCTGAACTGCAAGACGTGTATAAGTCGATTGACTCAGGCACTTACATACTGTCAGCATTTTGCACAACGAGTGACCCGCACTCATAGCAATCTATGTAGCAATTCAGGTATTAAATGCGTCTCCACACTAAAGACTTCCACGTAACCACACACGCTGAAGTCAGCTGAAATGGTCAGCTGATCTCCGGTGAAAATGTCAAAAAGTAATGGGACAACTATTGAGTCTGTCACAGAAAAAAACATTTCTTTCGTGGGACTTTCATGGCAACTTTACATATGAAACAAGTGAGGACAAATGATAGGACAAATGATAGGACAAATGACTCACGGCGAGGCAAATATTCGAGGCATCAGTGGACAGTCACTGCAGTCCTCATGAACTATGTGACAGAACATGTCAAGTCCGGGTCTTTGCATGACTGAAAAATTCTGTTCAGTTGCCAACGAAAAACATTGGCAACTATGCCAGTGAAAGTAGGCCTAGTGGTAGTTCAACATCACAACAGGGATCTGCCATTCAAATATTATTCTTAAATATGTCACAGTGTGCTTTATTCACCAAAACAAATTATTTATTTTACAGTGAGGTCTATCCATTGTGTAAAACATTTTTTACTGGAAAAGCACAATGAGCAACAGCATGGACTTTTGCAGAACAACATTCTGTTAGATCTAACTAATCAATAACATATACTGAATATAATGGGTTACCACACATGAAAAAGTGGCAACCCGCAAACAGGTTAACATCACCGGAGCTTAATTCCAACCCTGCAACTGTACGTCATGACTGAACACTCTGAATTTTCAACTAAATCTTTTAAAAGCAAAGTGATTTAGGTTACAGATGACAGCTTATAGCATCTACACGCATCTATCTGCCTTGTTCTGACATCCACTAATGAAGTCTGTGATGCACGAACACCAGACGTGTTGCATACCCTGTCCAACAAAGCCTTGCGGTATTTCTTCTCTTCCTCAACCATGTACAGCATGTCCTCATGGGTGGCTGCAGCAATAGGCAGGTCCAAGCTGTCCGGGTCAGCTGCCATCTTACAAATCAGCTCTTCATGAGAAAACACACACTGGCGGTGCAACTGTCTATAGTGCTCAATGCACCCACGCCCAATATTCAACTGGAAGGAAAAAAAAAAATGGCCAAATTTCCACAATAATACTATGTCAGTGTCAACCACATGCTTTTTGTCTACAATTGTTGTTGTATAAACACTACATAATACAGCTGGTGCACTGGCCCCACAAATGCATTCTTTAATTTCCCTATACAGTACACCTGACCTCAAATGCAGTGACAACAAAAAGACGTAAAGATATGAAATAATTCACTGGGTAAAACATTCCGTTAAGTAACAGTTTCTTAGCCCCTTTATCCAGTTGAACACTCACCCAGTCAGCAGGACAGAAGTTCACTGCCTCAGCGAAATTGTAACCTTGATTGAAGCCTGCATGGTAGGAGCGTGGGAACGTGATAACAAACTCTCCTGCATGTTGATTCGTTCTCACAATCTACAAGTAGAACAATGATCTTATGACAAAGACAGATTAGTGTCCCTATCACAAACAAATTCCCAATATTTCCAGACTTGTGTATGCAGTTTACTGTATATACATGTACACAAAGAAACACAACGGGCACATTATCAAGGCATGGTGTATTGTACTTCTAGACTGATGTTGGTAACAAGTCAATAATTCAGAGGAAGATTATACTTCATCCTGGCCTTGCCCCACAATGGCTAGGAAGCTACTGATATACTGCTTAATACATCAAAATACATATGTCTGTTATTCTACGGCTGCATTTAATGATCTTTCAAATTTGGCACCTAGAGTACATGAACACCAGTAGATGTAACAGAATCAAGGGAAACAATCGTGTCAACAGGCTCTAATGAAGAGCTAGAAACAAAACCATGTTTTGGAAACATACCGGAACATCATGAGCCATCAGAATATTTGGGTTCATGATGGTTGTCAGCTGATGGAGCAGATCTGGGGCATTTTCAAACAACTCTGGGGCCGTCCTCTTCATAACACTTTCAAATTTATCTGCTGAATCCCCAGGAACACCATACCACGTCTTAGGCTCACCCCTAAGGACAAGAGATACCTCTCATGAAAATCAGTAATAACCCAGGCTGCCTGAGGCCTGGTAGGGCACAATTCCATTTGATGGGTTGGAAGACCATCAACTGATGACAGCTTTACATTTATTTGTTTATTTATTTAATTGACATTTTATGATGTACTCCAGAATATTTCGCTTTAACAATAATGGCCCACAACCATCCTTCGGACCTTTTAAAGAATGACCAGAGGGGAAGCCAGCATGAGATGGATTTTAGTAAGTAATACTTATTCTAGCACACTAATTCACTTGGGTGCAAACCCCTTCTTTAAATTACTTGTACATGAACTGAAGTTTATAATATTCATTAATGTACGAAATACAACATGACATTTATCTTAAAAATATATTATCAACCCATGCACAACTGTTTATATATTACTAGGTTTGTACAACTATCCCTTCTAAGTTCTATAAAATGATAAATGAAAATTTAAAGATGAATAACATTTGTAATTCTAACATGAATACACATTACAATCCATAAAACCACACTACAAACTACACATATACTTAAGAGGTAAAGCAGCACTGTTGGGAAAAATATATAACATTACAAAGCTCTCTAAACTGCTGAGAAAATACAGCATTTGTGAACACAACCTTACGAATAAGGGAAAAAAGTCAAAGTGGGCCACTAGACTTGGGCTGATTCCACACAGCCATTTCTGATTTAACTCAAAATGTGACATGATTTTAGGGCTTATTTTTATGCCCTAGAAATAAAATTTTGACCAGCTCAGAATCGCTGTATTTTGACAAATGTGTCAAAATTTGAAATTCCAGTACCAAATACTTGGCACAGTGACAAAGCTTTTAACTTTTACTTCAGTCAGAAATGGTGTTATGTAATTGGCCCCAGAACTTTAGAGAAAAGTACTTTTGGGTAAACATACCAATGGTTACTTTAGTAAGTTGGCAACTCTATATAAATTTCTTTATTATCATAATGTGGTGTTTACACTTTTATTATATTTTTCCACAAAACTAGGGTAGGTGTTAAATACACTGACACCCCCCCCCCCCCCCACACACACACACACACAAACAGAAGCAACTAATGCTTCAGTAGGTGCAGCGCTTGATTAAACCCATTATCACCGATCAGTTGGGCCATTGCAGAGGCCATGAACACACACCCAGGACAGCTTTAGTAATTCTTGTATTTCAAATCTGTTCTTTGACATGACAATAATAGTGTATGGGCATATATTATCTTTGCAGAGGATTTAATGCATTCACGCGTATTACTGAATACGTGCTAACTCACATAGAGTGAACATGGGTGAACATGCAACGTGCTGAAGCAAAGCTAAGCTTACCAATGCAAATAATTGATGGAATAACTCCAATGGTCTTCGTTATGCCAACAGAAACTAGAAAAGCACATCCCCACATAACACCAAGGTACCTGGAAAAGAAGCAGTTATGAAACATACATTTGGGAGGGTTTCCCAGCTATACCAATTGGGGAGTTTCCACACACCTTAGAGGACATCCAAGGGGACTCATTCCTATTCAATGAAAGCAGACTAGCAGAAGGCAATAAGCAAAAGGTTTGGGAAAAGGCAGGAAGGTGGGGCTGACACAGATCAGCTGAGTCTATGGCTTACCAGTGCATATAATTAATAGAGTAACTCCAATGGTCTTCTATGTGCCAGCAAAAACTGCTGAAACACATACCTACATAGCACCAGGGAATCTGAAAGATATGCATCTCAGTACTGACATTGTAGAGAGATCTGAGTAATGAAAGCCTGCCTCTTGTACTGATTTAATTTATGTCTATTCTTGTATAACTGAATTCGCTTTCAAAATTAATGCGACAGTGGAAAGGCTGAAAAGTCAAACTAAACGTAAGTACAATGTGGTGAACACTAACTTTGATTTGCATACAATGAAGAAATCTTAAAAAGTTTGGGAAAAATATGCTCTTTAAACTGAACAAAATAATACCAGTCTTCTTGAAATGGAATACTGTAAACCCTACAGACTGTTTCACAAAGCATTATATTCACACTGTGCCACTGTGGTGGAAGTTGTCATCGTGTGCATATAAAGTACACACATACCTTCATTCCAGATATGTCAGCATTTATATGACACAAAACACTTTGTTCCAGCACTGGTAGATTGTTCAAGTTCCAGCCAGAGTTGATATACTCCTGAAAATGCAAAAATATGTATGATTTAAGCATTAATTATGGCAGAAAAATAGGGTAAACTGAGCAATGCAGTGAGGCATTCACAATGATTGAAAAGGCACTTACAGTCATGTTCGGACAGAAAACTTCAATACAGCTTACAATAAATTTGCCTAAAGTCTGTTAGTCTAAGCATAATTAATATGAACAATCTGTGTGGCTACCTCATCATCAGGAAACAGATCTCTGGTCTTTTTGGTAGGGAATCCACTTCCACATTCTGACGCATGGATATCAGCTCCGTACTGCACACTAACATCCTCCTCTATGCAATTAACTAGTCTCCAGAATTCTTTTTCTACCATTTCACATGGTACCATCTAAAATGAAGAATGTCACTTTATCAGGATTTTGTCATGCAACAACTTCATCAATTACAAAGTAATTACAACCATAGCACTTTGACATATGCTGTTGTGCATATTTATCATACATGTGCTATCTGTGCTCAGTACATTGAGTTACCTTGAGTTTAACATGCATGGGACCTGTTGGTCCGACAAATGCCTGAACTTAAAGAACCTGGCTAATGTTAATGTCCACTAAAAAACTACCATTCAACGTATCTTAAAACATTTTTTCAACCTAGTAAAAGTGTAGTGAAACTTCTTCTTGTCACAGCTTCAGCGATTTTCCATTATCGACAGCAAGGTGACGTGTACTCTAGCTCTCTAAAGTCAAAGATATTTCCAGTACAATAATAGTCTAAGCCATAGCCTAGGGCAGACCAAAGTTGTGGACTTCAGTGATGAAGGACCAAGTGCTAAATAGCTTTCTTGGAAATTCAACACACAAGAAGGATATTTCTTCCACTGCGTGAACTGTTCATACAGTACGTCTACTATATCGTTTTTACAGTCTACAAGTAGCCAGCAGAGGCACGGCTGGGGTATTCCTGGTTCAGGTTGTAGCCTTGTCAGGAGAGGTGGTGCTGGTACTGGTATCCCCCCCCCTCACCTCCATCAATTGTTTACAAAATTACAGTAGGATTGTTGTACAACTGGATTCCTGCTTAATTCTGACACAAATGGAAATAAATCCAAGCACCACTGAGGCTGATCTCGGCAACTGACTGTCACTGGATTTCATGCTTCAGTTTTGTTGTGGTGGCTTCTAAAATGAGAGCAATGCTGACCTAGTTATTATGTACGTCAGAGAAAGCACCTCAGCTTAATCACAGTGTTTCAATAATTTTACTGTACTTTATAAAAGAAAACAAAAAACAAAACATCTCTTGTTTGTGAGAAATACAAAAATTCTTCAGTCCTAATAAATTCAGAGAAAAAAAAATGTAAAGAGATTTAATTAATTTTAAGCATTGTCTGATGAGATCTTCTCATTCCCATAAACCTTTGGCATCCCTAATTAAATTTTCACTGATATTTGTTATTTAGTAAGCTGATGCCGACTAAATGCTAATATGAATGACAAAAACAGCATTTGTACAATATGAACAGAGCGTCTAAGTAGGCCTTGGGTCTACTGGGGAGATTAATGCACTTTGGGCCAAGATGGTATGCTACTGTCTGTCATAATTTGTGATATCCACGCTGAATATTACACGACCTGTAAATCAACAGATTTTACATTTGTGGTGGTCAGATCTGTCCCACAACAGTGTGTGAAATGGCCTTTGGCTACACGTAAATAAAATGTTGCAAACGAAAGATATTTTATGCAGCAGTTCTGCATTCTCATGTCACTTCATGGATTCACATCAGATATGGATATACATTGTATAATAAAACAGTCATAAACCATGGTGACGCATGTTCAGTTGTTGGTTGTTACATGAGAAGAAAATAAGGAACTCACAAATATTACATAAAAAATAAACATACATAGGCCTACACACACAAAAGACAAGGCTTAATCTGATCAGAGGTATATAATGTGAAGTACTTATTATTCGCTGCAATTTATTTTCGCGCATTCACTTTAAAGACGGAATCACAGAATTAATTTTCGCATAATAAATCGAAGAAACACTGAAGCAAAAAATCTTGAAAGTGTTATAATATGGCCAGAATTACTCAAGCATGTTAAACAGGTATTATCAATAGTGGCTATAACCCTCTTTTGTTTCCTACGATGTAGCGAATTCTCGTAATCTGGATCAGAGATTAAAACAATGGGAGATCTATTATCACTATGTAAGAAAAGAACATTTGCACCTACTTTCAGCAGTATTCAAAGAATGTAAGAGGTGTGACTTGTTTTCGCCTTTGGCTGTCGAGCGAGAACTTTTAATTAAGTGGCAAAGTAACCTGTCAACTTTTGAGCAATTCAATGTAAAACATATGAATCACCATTATTGGAGCCAGTCATTCATGCGGTCAAGCAACACGATTAGTTTTAGACTGTTTTCCGTTCGAATCGTCTCCTGTAGCCGGTCAGAAACCACTAACATTGCCTAGTTGTCAAACGGAAAATGCGTTATTGTATACAGTTCATGATTTGTTAAAAGCTCACTCAACGGTCCACACGAGACACACAGCCAATGGGATAGCGTGTATCAAAGCGACATTCATTGTATGCCAGCATACCGAACATTGATCAAACTAAATACAAATGGACTCTTACTTGTTTTATACCCACTAAACCATATCACCATAGTTTGAATATATTTAAAGCCTAATTTTAATTTAATTACAGCCAATACACACACGACAACTTCCGCTTGTCACAGATGCTGGCGATTGAAGTCGACCGCTTATAGCTATACGCATATATCACCGATTGCAATGCAGTTTTTATCCAAACATTTGAGTGTTTGTCGCAGAAAAACACAGAATTGATTTTTTTTATATCACAATATTAAGTTTTTAACTTAATTTCACCACCGAATACCAGGGTCTAAAATTGATGTTTATGAATTCCTGAATATACACAAAATTTTCCTTTCAAAGGAAAAATAAAACTGACACTGAAACAAAAAATACTAAGCACACATTGTTAACAAAGTAAATTTTATAAAACCAAATGATCCCCCGATAGAATACACATAAGAACACTAGTAAATTCTGCACAAAGTGCATTTTGCACAAGCACATAAAGATTTAGGTGGAAAACCCAATTATAAGCCAGGGAGCTGTGTTAAGTGCGCATGCCTAAGATTTCTCTGCTGTAGGGCAAACACACCCATGTGGTTTACTTAGAAAGCATTGTAATTCTCAACAGTCACACACAACTCATCAAAATTTCCTGTATTTTACGTGAATCTTTGTCACACCTGAATGTATACATCAACTTTAGCACAATTTCAAGTTGAATGCTCAGCAAAAATACATATGGAAGACAATAACAGAGATAAACTCTGGGATACTGGCATTCTGAGCATGCCTAGGCTACTGATGCGCACTTGAACCTGCTATCTGGCTTTTTTTTTTTTTTTTGATCACCAGGATACTTACATGGACGGGCATGTTAAAGTATTCAGATTTGAACTGGTCTGCCATCTCTCCAAAAGATTGCAGACTGTATTCTTTAGTGGATTGCTCAAATCCATAGGGATCTTGCGGCTTGCTACATGCCTTTTAAAAACAGACAAAACAATCTACCTGTTAATGACAATATCACTTCTGCATATGTACAAACACGATTAAAATACTTTTACTCTCTATGCTGTAAATTATTTTCAATAACAGGAACATATGAATACATATGTAAACTAGTAAGGATTCATTCTCATAAATAGGGGACATAAATGCAATTCTAGAGATGAAAGAAAGCCTGACAAAAGTGAATTACATAAATCTGCTTTAACTAAAGCCTTTATCCCTGGAGCTCATCATAAAAGGACTCCTGGATAATCAAGTTAATAGGTACAGGGGGAAATTACTATGATCACCAGTGCTATCATGAACTCTGACCATGGAAAGTAGGTTTCAAAGAATTTGGCATCATAGTTTTGGAGGAACGATGCTGAAAAAATTTGAAGTCAAATATAAACCACTGACATTTGAAAGTAGGCAAAATTCATTCAGGCTGATCAAAATGTAATCTAGTCTTCTAATCAACAAGTGCACTTATAATGTTTCAAAGAAAAAAAATTGGCAAGATAGTTTGGAGAAATTAACTTTTTTTTTAGTTTTAAAACATGAATTTGTTCAGAATTTTTAGGTGGAGATAGATGGACAGAACTACTACATTTGTCTGAAGGACAAGAGAGCTACAAACAATGACAAAGGTTCAAGGTCATTTTGTCATCATACCTTTTTGATACACTCTGGGCAACGCCAGTCACCTTTCGGTATATCAGGCATGGGTGGCACGAGGCAGTAGGTATGGAAAGCATCATCACATCCATCACACAGCAGCATGAACTCCTCCCCATCTCCCTGGCCACATGTGTGACACATATAAAGGTCAACCTTTGGAATAATCCAATTCTGTAACAACAACAACATAGACAAGACCCTGAAAAATCTGTAGCAAGTCCCACAGAAGAAATCCCATATTACACAAAAAATAACCTTAACAATTATTTCTACATCATTACCAGTCATGCAGATTGCATTTTATTTTAAACTAATACGTACACTGAGTTGGTTGACAGCACCAGCTTTCTGCGTCATCTTCTGGGTCTTGCTAACAAGGACTTCCTTCTTGTCAATTTTTTCTTCTGCAAATAAAAACCAGCATGTCTTAGACTGAAATGTCCGGTGATCCTTACTGATCTTGTGAGAAAATCAAATAATTCAAATTGAACTTATTATGATGCATGGCAGAAATCAGCTTGTCTTTTCACAAACTTGTCACAAAACCCAACAATTCTCCCATACTTCTTGACAGAGGAACCCACCTTTAACAGCTGCATTGGGAACTGCAGCTTTTGGCCCAGCTCCATAAAACTGAAGTTTCTTCAGTTCCGAATTAGCAGAATAATCTACCTCTGGGTCCTGCACACAAATAACAAAAACATTGTTTTAAATAAAAAGCAAAAGAAAGGCAATTTGCATAAATATCATAATGCAGAATGGAGACATCCTTTATGGTGACATGGGCACAGACCAAACATAAGCTGGTTCACCCTTCGATAGAAAGTTTTCTTAATGAAAAGGATCATATGTATTTTAATGACCTTGGGATATACTGCAGTGACCATGCAAATCATTTGTTTTTCAAATATGGTGTCCTGCATACTTACTCAACTTGTTGCAATTGAGTGATAAAATACACTACTATTATTGATACTAAAGACATAAATGAAGTCAATATATGACTTCACAACCCAGGTATCTTCAGCTTTGGATGCCCTGTGAGGTTTTCACCTCGATAGCACATGTAAAAACAAAGCCTTTCCACACCAATTTTATTTCCTAGCAAGTCAAATTTAACAAAAGTGACAACATCAATGTTGTGTCATAAAGGACTGTCACCTTAAAACATATTTTGGATGACATGATTAGGCAGATGCCCTTCATATAATTATTTAATAAAAATAAGAACAACTGTAACACCAACCCACTTTTTACAACAGACAATTAGTTACAACTAAGAAAATATTTTCATGTTGATCATATTTTCCAATCAAATGAACAAATCTGAGACCTGTAATCATCCAATATTAAGACTCCAATTTCTTCTATATCAACTGCTGATCTGAAAGACTACAACAATTACTGTACCAACACACCAACTAATGAGTAAAAGACCCAATATGTCTCAAGAATTATGATATTGATATCATGACAACAAACAAACACAAATCTAGTGAAAACGCATACATGTACAGGTTTACACTCTGGCAAAGGGGAAATAAAAATTTTTTCAAACTGTTTTCAATGTTTGGAAAGTAACTTATTAGATCTTCACCTGACTCTGTATCTGAATAAGCTAGATTTATGAACACAACATACACAATGAGCTTAAAATTAAAAATACACTGTTATCTTCTGCCAGTAAGCAGATGTAAACCTTTGTGGACATACAGATATAGAAAGACAACATATCAGGAAACAATCCAGATGAGAACAAATTAACTGGTTCAATCATGCCAATTTACAAACTACATATAGATAACATGTTAAAATAGAGGTGTAGGTCTTATAAGGGATGCAGTAGTCAATGAGCAATCTGACATGGCTTTATTATTCACCAGTATTTCTTTGTTCAGGTATGATTGCATTTAGGAAATCTATATGAACATGCACACATATCAATCTACATGTGCGCAGAAACTAGAGACATTGAGGAAAATGGATAGATTTTGTGACAATGGTAACAATCTGATAAGGAAAAAGTAAACATAACATGCCTCTATGACGCCATCCCTAGTGACCTCTGTACCCATCTCAGTGTTCTGAAATACAGTCAATAACATGGCTATTGTGGTGATTGGGAAGTGCTTCATACTAGGTATACTGGCAACTGGCAACCAAAACCAGAGCCCTCTAAAAAAATTAGTACAGTATGAATTATAGGCTGTTTCCCACGGTTAATAACCTTTATGATATCTAAGAGATTGACAAAATGTGCTTAGCCAAAATATCAAAATTTTAATTTTTTGATAGTGCTTTGACTAGGCATTCTTTTTAAAAGGTTGTATATTAAAGCATTTAAATGAAATCTTGTAACTTATTCTGTTATTCATATTTCAACTTAAACATGAAGTCAGAATTCAAGTGTTCCAGGTCTGTCATTAGTCACACCTGTTAACTTTTATCATGGACTACTGCATCCAAGGCTAAATATCAATTTGGAGATTGCTAGGTAAGAAACCGGTAGAAAAACATCTGGAAACTTAAAACATGATGATGTGCATTCTCCACAGAGACGTTGTACATCTGGCATCAATTATTCTTTACAAATGTGGAGCTGACATAATAAACTATAAAAAGTTTTTACAATTTAAACCCTCCAGTCACTGTTCTTGAAACAGCATGTAAAAGCTAAAAGAAAAAAAAAAACAAAAAAAAAAAAAGAGAGAGAAAAAACCAGCAGAGCAAATTGTTTCCAATGATGACTGAATCAGATATCACCACTTGTAGTTACACTGATACCAAAGAGCTCACCTGTAACACACTCATGAATGCGAACCTTTGTCTCAATGTATAAAGTACTGAAACATTCATCTTAATATGGATTCTAATACCCAAAAAAAAAAAAAAAAAAAAAAATGTGGAGGTCATTAATTTTGTAATTTACAGTAATTAACACACATGCAAGGAATCAACAATGGAATATCCTAATTCTTCTAAAATTTGGGACAGATATTAGTAGCCTTGAAAGCAGAATATTACATTTCTTTACCAGCCTTTTGGAAAAATAAAGATATGAGTAGGTTGTTCATTAGATGATCTAACCATGTGGGAACGGAGAAACTCAATATTCCTGCTAGAATTACAGACCTATTGGCTAAAATGAGCAGACCAGGTGTCCCAAATTTTAGAAGGAATTGGGTTTCGTCTTCACATCACTGAGCTTATATACACGTAAGCTGTATTTGTTGAGATACCACCCCTAACACTTACAAATGTGATTCAAATACACCAGAGGATAAGTTGTGAAATTTGTAATTTACAGTAAATAATGTGCACACCAATGGAATATCCCCCTTGTGTCATTGTACCTGAAATATATGCAAAACTTCAGCACAAATACATGCAGTTCTTTTTGAGATACCACCCTAAACACATTCCTTAACATTCTTTAACATTTAAAATATCACCCATGACATTAACCTTAACAGTGCTTTCCATGTTTTGCGAAGCCTGTACTTTGGACAGACATTTTAAGCTAAATTGTGTCAAACTACCTTCAAAGTGACCAATTAAAGAATTTTAACATCACTCATATGTCCCATATTAATTTAATGAATTCCTCTGACTCATTTCTCATTACGGATTTTTCCAATACATCTCTGCTGTAGAAAACTTAGGAAGTATCATTTATAATGGGAATGTTGTACTGGTCAGTCAGGAGCACAGCCATGGCCAATTTGATGTAAGTGAAAGAGAGACATATACACATAAAATTCTGCACTACGACCAAAAGGAAGAAATTGCCATTTCTCTCTACTCAGATTGTTCATTCTAAGAGTACTACAGAGGAGGGGGGAAGGAGGAGGGGGAGGGGTGTCAATGTGTATCCTGAAGGAAGACATGAAAAAGCATTAGGTATATCAGCAGAGTTTCTATTTGAGCTACAACCTGTGTCAAATTAATTACCTCTTTAAAGTAGCGTTTGGATTTTCGGGAATATCCGCCTGCTGCAGTTTTGGAGGCAATACCGTGCGGCTTATAGTCCTTGTCTTTCTTATCCTCGTCATCCTCTTCCGTTTTAACATTAACTTTCTGGCAACACATTAAGCAAAAAGTGATATAAAGCCACACACCCAAAAAACCTTGTTGTAAGCAAGACAGCGTACATAAATGAGTCATTTAATGTTCACGTTCAGTCCATGCAATATTTGCTTCTTTAAATAACTAATGTATTTTCTAATTTTGTAGCACGAGTGAAGAAAACATGGCAAATTTCTTGAATTTTACATGAGTAATTAATGATTTTTTGAAATAAGTGTAATACCTGCTGGAAGGTCTTTCCGGACTTGAATAGCTCATATGGGTAGAGAATTCTCTCAAAGTGACCTCGTAAGATACCACCAACCCCCTTGCCAACAGGGTAATTTAACTTGGCAGCAATTTTGGACCATTTTCTCTCCTTACACACATGTTCAAAGCCCCCTTCTTCTTTAACAGTCTGAAAAAGACAAAAAAATTGTCACTACGAGCAGAATTTTTGAAGAGGGTTAAATTGAGTCACCATCAAATGAAGAATAAAATTAAGGTTTGCTTTAATAATATATATACTGCACTCACGTGGAAGAACTTGTACAAATCCAGAAATTTCCGTTCCACTTGTGGAATCCTCAAACTACATCCCTGCAAAATAGTAGCAAAAACATAAATTACAAGGCATACACCCTATAAAAGACAATATGACATCATTATGGTGCAAAGGTTGAACAGTTTTTACCTCTACGGTGCCTGTATCAATTATTTTTATATATGGCTGTAGTGCATGAACTATGTGATCAAGACAAAAACTTACCTGAAGTTCCCAAAATTTTGCCAACTGGTCCAAAAAATTTAGTTTTATTCGAGTTTTAGCCTGTAAAAAGAAATGATTGATCCACAAATAAACACTCATAACAACATACTTACAAATACACCAATATTAACCTCAGAGTGTTTACCTTTGTGATGTGTTCTTATGCTAAGTAAGGCTCTAAATGACCCACATACTTTCAACTCTTTAACATCCATGTCAAAAGTTAAATGGCTTCAGAACTTCCTGACCCATGGCAGCCATATTGGATTATTGTTTTTGACAATACAGAGTCTGAGAGACTAATCATGTTTTAAATCCACTCCAACTGAATACTGATGACACCTATCCTGTGTTATTTCTCACAGTTCTACACATATATTGTCCCAGATGATTTGGAAAAATGTTCGACATACACAACTAAAAACAATCATTCTCGGAAGAACATGTACCATTATTCTATGCGTATCTGTTCTACTAGCAGAAAGGAAAACATATCTATTTTTTAAAATGGGTATTACATACACATGTGAAATTTTAAAAAAAAAGTTGAAGCTTACCTCCAATTCATTGAGTCTTTGTACTCGAGGTACAAACTTGAAACGGTCAACATCTACTGCAAAAGGTGGCTGCCAATCCTGGAGAAGAAAGACTAAATGTTTATCTTTCAAGTATTTGAAAGTCATCATTTTGAATTTTCCAAGAACAAGCATTATCAAATTATCATATTATATAAAAAACAAAATATCTCAAAACAGGTTAAAAATGAAATTCAGCAATAACATAAAAACTTTTGGCAACCAATATATATCTTTTGTTTATTTATCTGATTGTTGTACAATGGCAGGCCTATACAGTGGAAGTCATAGATGGAGTCCTTGGTTAGTCCACCTTTTATTTCCTTGTCCTTGGTTAGTCTACCTTTTATTTCTCAAACATGCTGTAACATGCATAATTAGAAACGTGTATAGTGCTATCCTTCATCCGGCCAGCCATTAAAAACAAATGAGACAAGACTCCAAGGTTAATGCCTTAAAAGGATTTGGCCTTCACAATATGTTACTTAATACACTAATATATCCATCATGGGCACAAAATTAACCAAACTAGAATTATTCACCAGTCCATTGGCCTACACCACAGTACATAAACAGTAAAACAATCAGTAGTTTTTGTTATCTCCAGTCAGCCAGCTTAATATTATCTTCTTTAACAGTACTGAAGAACAAAAAAGGCATCCACGATCAATGTTTACAATAAAGTACTAGCCATTTCAACTTCATATCTTAAAAACATTGTGTGTATTTACGACATACTATCAATTATATGCCCCATATTCCTTCCCTTTGAAGAGGTTTGCCTTTCAATTCAAAGGCATTTAATATACACAGGTTTCCGGAAAGCTGCTCTATTCTCCCGTCTGTCTATCGGGCTACGTAGTTCAGACTCGATCATACTGAGGGCGTGCAAATCTTTTGGCCGAATGTTGACTGAGGTGTAGCTGTCATGAACGCAACGACTGGGTTCTCTTGTGCACTTTATTTGTTTATCATTCTCCAAAGACAACTAATTTCAAGCAAAAACTTAACCCGTCTTGTGGGTTTCGAAAACAAATGAGACTGAAGGGAAAATAGGGATAAGAGAAGTGACACACGACAGTTGAGTGACTGACCATGCAAACAAAAGCCGTCGCCATGTTTGATACACAGTACTGCACGTCGCAAGAACACGGATAAGTAGTGATGGAAAACATTCACTGCTTTCAAATTTGACACACAGTACACGTATATATGATGTTGACACACCTAACAACACATAAACCACATCATTTTCACTAACCGGTGGAGGTTTAACTTTACATATGCCCGTCTTCTCCGCGATGGGTCGTATTTTAGCAATGTATCCCAACGGATCAACGAATTCCTCTTCTGTGGGTGTAAAGACTGGAGCTTCGGGAGGTGGTACAAAGCAGAGATACGGGTCATCTGACTGCATCTTGCTGCCACTGTACCAGTCTCGCGTGTTTTGTGTCTCCCAGAACTGTCAAAATCCAATGTTACAACAATATTACAGCAAACCTATTAGACATCTTGCGTGAAAATGTTGTCGGTACACATGACCGAAGAGCACATCAACACGCGGTATGCGCGGAGAAAAGTAAACCATAGACTTATTGTTAAAAAAATTTCCCTGATATCGTGCTATTTCAGAAAATGTGGGCAAGACATCAAATATAATTATACTTTCGACCATTTCTGAGTGCTTATACACCTAGAACGAACAGTCGAGTGATTTTACAGGATTATATGATGACTGATGGCGCATTAATTTCTACCTAGAGGTCATCCGTCCGTAAATCAAGATTGTAGTTTAAAACTCCCCTTATGCAGCCCATTTTGTCAGGAAAATATGTTTCTGTTTTGCTGTTTTACGACATCGAGTCCTATTATTATAAGCATCAAGATACAATCAGCCTATATTTGTTCGAATATGTTGCTAAGTAAGCTTAAAATTATGTGAAATACAGAAATTGGGGAGCGTCATCTGAAGGACCTGCTCACTCGTACCTTTATTAGCAACGTAGATAACGTTATTAAAGGGGAAGAAATGTACGAGTTAAATTCATTTTGACAGATTTCAGTAGTACCCCCATTTGCTACTAGGTGGCGCTGTAGCAAGTCAAACGGAAATAGATTTGCTTGTCGGAATTTATCGAGAAGTGTCGGAAAAAGCCGATTTAGCGATGTGATGGCATACCGAGAGGTGGCGCTTTTATCGGCTTTTCAGAGAAAGCGCAAGCTTTAAAATGGCATCGCAGACGAAGGAGAGCGGCTGCGCACGGTGAGATTCAGGCGCTTATCCGTATATATCTTAAGCAAAGGAGGAGTTTAGTTTGTTGAGATACGTGTAGCATTTGCAGATATCCAAGGGAAACACAAACTGTCCTGCTCTATCCAATAGCCTTCACATTAGTTCGGAAGCAGAAGTGAATATCTGTCTAAACATGTTCGGTTTGTTCTAGATACCAGTCTAGGCATCACTGAAAAGATGTAACATATCCGTCGACTAATCGAAGATTAAACATTCACATACAGTTGTATGCATTTTACAGTGTGTGTGTGTGTGCCATATGGACCCATTAGCTCTTGATGAGTGTTCTTGTTTTGTACATAGCTCATGCCGTGTGTTATTTTAAAATTTTGACGTCCATCATGACATTGAGTCTACCCCCGCCTCTCAAAGAGCATTTTTGGGGATTTCAAACCTCATGTCTTCAGACATGAAAATAGTGCTCACCTCATGCACATTTTCATGTCATTGTCTGGTTAGATCTGGAGTACTGCATTGTTAATTCACTGCTCTTAGTGATTAATAGATTCGCTGTCTTGTGGTTACATTTTCTTTGAGAACTTCAAATGTATCAAACTACTTGTTGTTGACAGCCATTTTGACAAGTCAGGTGATCTACATGTAGTTTCTGAAATGTAACTGAGCTCAGGCATCAAAAAAGTCCAGAATACTAATATTTTTGTTGATGTCTGTAGACACAACAGTTTTCTTATTTCATCCAAAAGGGGTAGAAAAATGACTTGTTGTAATTATACATGTAAGTTTGGATGCCATATGTGCAGATGTCAGAATTTTAAAATATCACACTGGCAGTGTAGGCCGTAAGCATTGTAAAGGACTAACTAATCATGCCAGGAAGGCAAGTAATCAAATATTTTCTGAAATTTTACTAAGTATCCTTCAGGGGTGAATGGGAGTAAATCATGACTGAGCGCCAGTTCAAATATAAAAAAGCGAACAATGTCCTGTGTAATCCAGGACTATGGATCCATGTGGTAAAATCATGCACTTTGTACCCAAATCACTTTGTATTAGTCCTATACATTATGACTGTATGTATTATAGTTCTGACCCATTTCACCAACCGGATGAAAGAAATATTATGACTGTGAATAGTGACCTCGAAAGCCATTTTTAGTAGATTGTCTCCCCTGTTTCGTCTGCCAGATGTGGTCACGGGGTTCAAACAGCATTGCTCCCGGGAAGAGCTATCATGCTCGCATTTTGACCAATCCGAAAAATTGACCTGAAAGCAAAGCAATCCTTTAGATAGCATGTGTATCTGGATAGCTTGAAATGTGCTCTTTTTGATTCTGTTGCACTCATGTCCAGATAGTAGTTTCTGCATTATGGTCACTTGTATATATGTAGCGGACCCCTCTTACATCTGATCTTTATATCCATCCAGTCTGTCATTCTGGACTTCAGACCTACCCATATGAGCACTCTAGTTAATCCATGTCATAAGTTATCCCCTTCCATTCTCCACACACAATTTTTTAAAAGTAATCCATTAAAGTATCTTATAATAAAGCATCCAGGCTATGATGTTGCCAGTTGTTAAAAACCGTTACCACATAATTTATCGTACAAACCAGGTCATTTGAGCACTTGAGTAATCACCAACACTGAACAGTCAAATCAGTCAAACTACTCCTGGACTCCATTGTAGTTTACATTAATTCAAATGGTTGAAAATTATGATACCATAAATAATCCAGTCCCAAAAGTTAAAAATTTTGTTCGCAAAATAATGTAGATGACTGAGAATATCACTGTTAGAAAGAAAAATTCACAAAAGTCCATTAACTCTTTGCCTCCGGCAAGCCGCTGACAGCGGCACGGACGTTTTGATTACTTTCTGCGAAAAGCCGGTGACAGCGGCTTGCTTACGTCATCATCTTTGAACCTGGGGAATACCCTTATTTTGCTCTACTGTGTTAATGTGACCAATCAGAGTTGAAGACATATGACCTCTAGTCCTATTTTAGATATAATGACGTGTAGAATTATGAAAACGAGGCTGGAACAGACGTTGTTCAGACGGGGAATTCTTCGGAGAGTTCCCAGCTCATCCGGGAGTAAAAGCGCTTGTCGTGCATCGCGACCACGCAGATTTACAGCGATACAAGCTGTGCAAGTGCTCTCCAAGTGGAATAATGAAGAAGATGATGAGTTTGACGATACACAGGATTTAGAGGAGGAGAGAAATGACATGGAAAGGGAAAGTGAAGCCAGCCAGCATGACTATGGTGCATCCAAATATTTCTCAAGCTACTAGTCAGGATTTATTACATTCGGGAACTGTCCATATAATCCCTTGACCACCGCTGATGTTCTGCCCCAATGAATCATGGGATACACTTTCCATATCTGAGGACGAAACTTATCGTCATGTACCATAGTTGATCTTAGCTGTATCTTCTCTTGCCATTGCATCCTTCTACATGTAGGTACATACAGTTACCAGTAATGTCTTGATCACTTTCTGAATATGGTCATGATGAAAGTACCAATATTTGAAAGCCTTTGTGGATTTTTCCAACATTAAAATGTGTTGTATTTCATAAAACATGGAGCTGTGTTTAGTGACATTAATTAGCTGTATACATGTACATTTTTCTTTTTGAAAAAAAAAAAAAACAAATGGAAAAAAAAAAAAAAAAAAACCCCAGAAAAATGAAAACAACAAACCCAAAGCGGTTGAGGTACCTATTTCACAATTACTGAATGTGAGTTATAGTACATCAAGATATGTAACATATGCATGCTAATATTGCATAATACACACAACAGGCGGTAAAGCATTTAAAGTGTATTGTATTGTACGATTATGATATCAGCTGATCGAATAACTTACCCCTCCTTTTCGTTATTCCAACTGATAAACATAGGTTTATTCTCTGTTATACATGGCGGCCTACATCAGGGATTCATACATGTCGATTTTAGACTCCAGTATTTGGTGTTCAAATTCAGTTAAAAAAAACTCAATTCTGTGTTTTTCTAGTACAAATACTCAAATTTTTGGATAAAAACTGAAGTGCATTCAAAATTATATGTGTAGCATTGACTTTGATTGTCAATGGCTGCATCCATGACAATCCGAAGTGGTCAAGCGTGTGATGTCTTACATGGGTTGAGTAAATGAGTCCTAAAGATATCCAAGATGGATTGCCATCACAAAAGTCTGTCACTGAGAACAAGCATCCACATAATACTGATCACTAACCATCTGTGTTCTGCAACTTTGTGGTTAGTCTGGCAGACTCGGGGTCAATCTGGTTGCCTCATTAAATCTGCCTGCTGACCTGTGTAACCCAGTAGAAGCTCAAAGCCTTGTCCACTAAGCACTTGCAGTGTGATGTTGGTGGATTCTTTGTATCAAAATACTGCAAAGTACTGTGTTTAATAATAAAAAGCTTGCACTTGTATCGGTTTTATGTAGGTAGCAGGCAACTGTTTGAATCAATTTACTGAATCTACACAGTGAATGTACTATTTGCGATTGAAGTTTAGTAATAGGCGGGTGTATATCTCTGTTGTTGGAGTAATCATTGTGACAAATTGAAACTGATTCATGTAGATCTTAAATTTTTGCAGTAGCTGGCTCAATCTTCCAACCTATATCATCAAAAAATCTCCAAGACTGCCTCCGTTTTAAATTAGCATCAGCTTCCCAGCTTGAGGCTCTCACTTGAGCCCTTTTTTTTGGCGCCAGAAATGGACTGTTGGGGACATCCCATGTTAAGCAAAATGGTTAGTCAGGTGTAAGGATAATTTTTCTCCCGTCAAAAGCATGTCAGGAATCATGTAATTGATATTATTTCCTGAGCAAGGAAACTTTGATGGATAAAAAATGTATTTTTTTACTGATTCAATGTTGATGTGAAAACCCTAGTAGAAGCAGTTGAAAGGACAGGTGCATTTACCAAATCCATACAGGGAAGTTCATATGTAAGGACAAGGTTGAAGTTTCACCCTTAAACTTCATGCAACTCAACATGTTCTTGGCTCCCCTCTTCCTGAAGTATGAGCGTTTTAAAGGCAATGTCAATTAGGTCAAAGCTAGTCAGTGATCTGAGATAAGGCTCCCTTGGGTGCTTACAGTCAACTTTTCAGAAAAGACAGGTTCATTACTTTCAGTATCTTCAGAGTTTGTTACATTGTGGTTTCTGTTTTCTCCTAAAATAACAACCAACAACTGAACATGGATGGTTTATGACTGTTTTAATATATATCTCTAATCAGGATAAGCTCTGTGTTTGTTTATATACGACTGCCATTAGGCAGAGTGTATTATGTTATACCGATTTTGTCCGTCTGTCAGACTGTGTTTGTGTCAGGGCTATATCTCCCATTGTTTTCCACAGAGAGTTTTAATTTTTGGTGGATACATAGATACACTGGTGACCATGTATCTTGACTCACATTTGTTAATTTCTGTAGTTGTAATGGTAACCACATAGCCATTTTCTTTATATACACTATATAAGTAGGTATGATTTCATTTCCGGGCTGTAACTCCAACTGTTTTCTTCATAGAGTTAAATTTTTGGTGGATATCTTCATACACCAATGATGATGTGTTGCAACTCAGGTATATTCATTTCTGTGGTTGTCATGGTTACCATATTGCCAGTTTGCCTATATATACTGTATAAATAGATATGATTTCGTGTCTGGGCTAAAACTCCAACGGGGGCCTCCGTGGCTCAGCTGGTTAGCACACTAGCACAGTGTAATGACCAATGTGGTCGTTCTGACTTCAAATCCAACTCATGCTGGCTTCCTCTCCGGCCGTACGTGGGAAGGTGTGCCAGCAATCTGCGGATGGTCGTGGGTTTCTCCCGGACCCTGCCCGATTTCCTTCCACCATAATGCTGTCCGCCGTCATATAAGTGAAATATTATTGAGTACAGCCTAAAACACCAATCAGATAAATAAATATAACTCAATCTGTTTTCTGCATAGAAAGTAATTTTGTGGTGGATACATACATACATACAGAGATGATAATGTGTCGTGAGTAACATTTGTCCATTTCTGCAGTTGTAAGCAGATAGCCATTTACCTTATTTTATTATACAGTGAATACATGCATCTTTGATAAAGATATTATACTTAAAGTATATGTATGTATCAACAATAAAATCGTGATCAGAAATGAATCTCAAGTGAAATTAAACTTTCTCTTTCTCATGTATATGTACATTTCATATATACTTTCATGTTTACAAAATTACTGGTTTGCTAGAGTGGAATTTAACTCAAAACCAGGTTATAGTTGGAGTTTAAAGTACAAATAATATTCTGGAGCAGAAAAAACTCAATATTGAATCTCCAGTTGTAAAAATTTGGACTTCTATGAATCCCTGCCAATGAATCGCTGCTACACACATCAGGTGTTGTTTAAAACAATGTACATGTACCTAGGTACTAACAGTGACATCCCTAACTAATTTCCCCATTACACTTATGGCTGGCAACCCATTTACATTACGTTTATCCTTGTGTTGATACACCTGCTTGGTGGGGTTAGTATAACATTGGTATATAGCCTTTCAACATTTTGGACAAGGAGGTTGAAACCTGGATGAACATATATTGAATTCGAGTCAATCAACAACGATGGCGCTTTCAAGCTCATCAGCTTTTCAAGGCCAGTGGGCACTAACATAAATCTGTCTTCTCTTCAATGTTGCCATATTTGCCAGACCAGTTTTAGGTTTCTTAAAACCTTTTAGTTCATTATTGTTTTATTCTCTTTCACAAATTGTCTGTTGTCCAGCTGACAGGTAATATACAGTTTTCGAGTTATGCCATTACGACAACAGAATGACGTCTCGGTGCAAAAAGATGTTGCCACTTCACGGCACAGTAGGGCTACTTGCCTATCTTTTAACATGGCAGTGATCATGTTTAGATCAAAGTATCGACAGAACATCATTTTTTGTGCAACATTGGGGGAATGCTAATTCACCCCTGAACACAATTCAGAAGATCAGTGTAATCCTTTCAATTACTTCTCTATATTCTGTATACCACCCCATGTTAAAATTACCAGATTGGCCCTACCGTGCCGTGAAGTGATGACGTCATATCATAAAGGGACATCACCCTGTCGTCGTAACGTCATATCTCGAAACATGAGTATTAGATCGAATGATGTAAATCATCCGGTAATATTTTGTACATGGATTTTCCTTGTCCCCAAGGTATTTTTTGGGTTTTTATTTTATTTATGTTTGATTGGCTTTCTAATGACCAGGTCACTCAACATGGATTGAGCCTACATGTATGTTAATCAGGGGGAAAACTGTGTTGAGATATTAGACAATATATTATAATTTCTTTTTATTATCAGGACCAAAAGGAACCAGTCAGCCACTAACTCTCCACAGGTTTCAAGACCGCTTTCTCAAAAAATGTCTTTGGCTGATGAAAATTATGATGAAGATGTTCTGCCCAGCATCAACCAGAGACTAGGTAAATGAAACAATTTATTTAAGAGATTTTGAAGTTATTTTGTTGTTATTTTCTGCATGTACATGTAAACATCATGTTCCAAATTGTTAGATATTCTAATAACACTGAGCTACTGTATCTTTGTCTGTATAAAACATATTTTTAGGGTAGTCTTAGATTGTGTAAAACCACTGTTTCATAAATGCAACTATCAGTCTTACAATTCTGATACATATTACATATAGCAGGTTGCTGAAAGTAACATACGTGTATTTTATTGCTTTTAAATTATGAATGAATGGTTTTGGCTTAAAGGATACATGAATGCTAAACAAAATGTTAGATGTTGTATCTTACAGGATTGCAAGTATTGAGCTCAGGGTTTGCACACATGTAGAATAAATAACGGGTGAGGGATATTACATCATTGGTACGCTGTGTGCATATTAAATATTGTAAAGTACAAAATTCATGACTTAGTGTATTGTGTAAAATGTTAGGGGTTCCTGCTGTATCGTAAAGTACTGCATGTAATGAGCTCAGGATTTGTGCACGTGTAGAGGAAAATAACAGGAGGGGGATGTTTCACCATTGATTTGCTGTGTGCATAATACATATATCAGGGTTTGTACACATGTAAATATTCAGGACTTAATGTTTTGTGTATGAGAATCCATGTTAATTAGAATGGTGTTGGTGGTATCTTAAAAAGTACTGCATGTATTGAGCTGATGTTTTGCACACATGGTGAGTACAATAAGCAAGCAGGATGTTCCATGATAGATTTGCCGTGTGTATATTAATTACTATAAATTACAAAATTCACAGCATATTTTATATTGTGTATTAGAATAAGTGGTAATGTAAATGTTTGCTAAGGTATCAGCATGTCCTGAGGTTTTACATGCATATAAAGCAGTGACAGGAGGGAGCTGCTTTAATAATTGCTGATGCTGTTGATTACCAAATTCACAACAGTACTTTTTATATTTAGCTGAAATTTTGAATTCATGTGTCCTCTACAGACGAGGTAGCCTTGCTATCAAATCTGAGTTACTTTGTAATATGGAGTTTAGGCTGTGACTTAACATATAATTTTATGCTTTTAAGCACAATAAATCTTCTCGGCTTTCTTCTTGGGTCATAAAAATGATTTTAAACGACAGTTTAATCTAAGGTCCTACAGACAGAAGATGAATTAGGGTTGCTGGCCCCATGTGCTGTACATTTTCATCGATGATGCCATTTCTGAATATTTTTGAGAAAACAGGGTGTCATAGCAATTCCTACATGTATATCATCCCTGACAAGCAACACTTACATGACTAAATGAAATTTGAAACTTTTGCATGTGAAGTTATGACCCACAAGCTGCACTTTCAAAGAAAGGCCTTAGGAAATAATTTTGCTTGGAAAATCAAAGAAAGAGAAGTGCAGGAAAGCTGTGTAAAACCAAGTCATGATGCATGAATTTTCAAAAACCAGATTGTGGGCTCCCATGGCTGTCAGTAAACTGACAAATCAAGATGACTTTAGTGTCATTCAAGTGTGCTCCATGTCATAATGTTGAGCGTCGCGGATAGTACAGGCAAAAAAAAGTGTAATAATACTGTTGCTAAGACATCCCTGTGTTCGGGTTGATTAGAAAATATAATGGATGCCTCTAAAATGAAAATTTTTTTGGCATTTCTTTCTTCATTTTCTTCACAACCTTCCCCTTCGTTATTAGGATAATGGTACTGGATTCCTTGTCCTAACACAGCTTTTAAGTTTTATTTTGATTTTAAGTGTCACTCAGAAACTTGTGACAGTTTCTAGCCAAATAATGAAAATACATGTAATGAGTTTTAGTGCCTGGCCTATGACCGGTTACAAGAATGAACTATGATTAGTTACTGTAAATGCCTTTTTATTCGCGTGGTACCAACATTCGTGGATTTTGCGGCAAACATATTTCCGCGAAAATAGTGCCATCGAATATAAAACCCATGTAAGTAATTTATTAATGTAGCATGTGCTACCGTTATAAATTCGTTAACAAGCACTATAGTTCTAATGCTTTTTCAAACATGTTAATTAGAAATACCTAATTAGAATGCACCCAGCTTTCACCAATCCAGCTTAATTGATCGTCAGTTAATCTTGCTTTCTCATAAGGAGGCTTAGCTCCATCTAAGTATAGCCGTATTGGGACGTTGTTGTTGATATATTGTCGCGTTTAGAGACATGCAAATCAATAATTTGTACTGGGCGTGTGTATGTGATAAGATATACATACGATGAGAGAGGCTGTTTTTTTATCGACTGTACTTGCCTTTCTGTTGGGCCTGATACATCGCATGGAGGTTCCCACACTTCAAACTTGTTTTTCATAATGATGATTTCTGAGAAATTTACTCATCTGTCACAGTTCACTCAAAGTTTCACGTCCACTGCTGATGCATTAGAATTAAAGAGTGGCATTTATTTATATCACATTTAATCCTTTGTCGTCTCTCGGAGTGAGTGACACAAGTATTTGCTCACACAGCAGCTAAGGGCTTTCTTCTTATAAAGATTAACAGTTTTCAAAAGATTAAAAGCTTAGGAGGATTCACTTCCTTTGTCTCATCAAGTTACTGTATTGTATAGAATTTTTGTAACATCTTACAGGTACAAACAGGTTTAAGTGATAACATTGTTACTTTAATGCTTGAGTTCTTTTATTACTTGACCTTTCTGTAGTGAAGTTTGATTTTTGTTTATCAGTTGTCCAAAAATCCTGTTAAGATCCACGAAAGTTGATTCCCGTGAATGTAACTTCTTACCAAATCCGCAAAAGTTTATGCCCGCGAATAAAAAGGCATTTACAGTATCAGTATTCTGTAGTTAGTTAAAATTAAAAGACTTATTCTTACCTATAGCCTGGTTGAGACCGTCCCGGTCACTGCTGGAATACTACAGGAGAAAAGTAGCTGAATTTGAGCAAGAGCACATGGAGATGGCATCAAAACTGGAAGAGTATCAAGTTACTACGGAAGATCAGGTTTGTAATGAATGCGTCAGACTAGCTTGCATATACACATGATTTGTTCTCTGAAACCATTAATTGTTTACTAATATGATGTAGTAGAGCATTGAGGGCTCTTGTGGAGATAACAAAGCTGTCCTGACCTTTGAGTTTTGGCACGTACTCCCAAAAACTTTTGGCAGTGTTTTTGCTGAAACTTGTAAATATGTTTTTAAAGCTATATGCATGGTTAAATTTACAGCACAGACTCCAGTGGGAATTGCGACAGAGGGAGGAGGAGATAGTAGAACTGCAGAAGGCTTTGAGTGACACACAAACTATCTTGCTGAAGGAAAGGGAACGTATGCTCAGGGTTTATGCAGAGAATGATCGACTACAAGTAAGTCTTCAACAGAATGTGTTAAGCTAAGTATAAACTGATCACATTGTATTCATTGTTCGTTTGAATATCTATGCCGAAATGGTTTTCAGCCACGTGTGACATGGTGAACACAATCTTCAGAACAAAATCCGGCATTTAACCACTAGATAAGAAGAGTGTTCTTGTGTGCCTTGTTGTAGATTGCCAAATTATTTACCGTTGGACAAATATGGTCATCGAGTAAAGCTACTAGGGAAAAGTTTGAGATAATGAACATTTCAAGTGTGTACTGTATTGCTGATGGTTCTTGTTCAACACTTTGAGAATTATAATCATAAATGAAAATCAAAAACTACATTTTTTTTTATATTTATTGCATTCTTACACATTGTCTTCAGATCCAGTGTCTTGGCGACAAGAAAAAAATCCAGCTGCTGTTGGATTTGACATCTTGCCTGGATGGGGACATCACATACTTGTTGAAGGAGCCTCCTGCTAAGGCTATAGTTAAACAGCGTAAACCTGTTCAAAGTCTGGGGAAGAATCTTACGTCTAACAGCTTCTCTGGCTGCTTAGGAACTGATGGAACGTCTGCTACAAGTATGGACTATAGTATCATGCTTATTTTGTAATTTTGAATTTTATAATCTTGTTATGTGAGTACCATTTGTAAAGTTTAATGGCTGTTTACATATGTTAACTTAAAAATTAAGCTGTGTAGTTTTCATTTCTTCCGTTAAGGTGGGCTATTATTTGTTATAGTGAATGAGATTTTATGTGGCTGTTTGCTTTTCTGTCACAAGGAAGCTGTCTTAGTCTTAACTGAAATATTGTTGAATAGTGTATAGATATGATAAGTAAAAGTGTGAAAAAACTAAGCTTGGTTACCAGATACTTTGGACAGTTGGTTTTCTTCATCTTCATGACATGTCATTGTGTGTACTTTATTTAATTTAATTTATTTATTTGATGTTTTACGCCATAATCAAGAATATTTGACTTATCCAATGGTAGCCAGCATTAAGGTAGAAGGATGCTGGACAGGCCTCTAGGGAAACCCCCAATCATCTGCAGGCTGCTGACAGATCTTCCCACTTGTGTCCCCTTGTGTTAATAATTTGTCTCACTCATTCCTATGAATAACAATGATATTTATTATTATTACTGACCCCAGGTCTTTTTTTAATAGACAGGAAAGCAGGAATGTCTTCTCCTCATTCCAAGAGGCAGGCTGCATCCAACTCAGCCCTAGAAGAGAACTACAAGCATGATAATGAGATCCTGTCCCTGCAGGTAGAGGCACTTCAGAGCCAACTTGAGGCGCAGACGAAGCATGCCAAAAACCAGCTGGAGGAGCTTTTTGAAGACCGCCGTATCAAGGAGGAAGAGTTTGAGACACGCAGACAGCGGGATGAGGACAAGATCAGAACACTCACAGAAAAGTAAGTTTGTACATCCTGACAAGCTGTCTTAGTAAACACCAGAACATGTTGAGATTTAATGAAGTCAGGGCATCGCCACATTAATTTCAGAGGTTGGATGAGCTTTCGAAGCCAGGAGCTGTGTATCAGTTTTAAATTTCATGAAACCATTGGAATTTACTTGATGAGTAGACTTCTTCACTGAACCCATGTACGTGTACAAGCCTAAAGCAGTACATAATGTAGAGATTTGTTTGACATGAATTCCTATGAAATAATTGAACATTATACCAACTTTTATTCAATCACAATGCTGGTGTTTCCCTGTACATAGTTTCATCAGCAAACAGATTTTGTTGGACAGAAGTAGATCCTGCAGCCAGTAAAACATTTAAAATGAGTCACTGCTGTGGTTGGCTGCTTAGATTGATTGATTCATTCAGAGATTAGAATCGTGTAACTTGACATCTTGGATATTGTTGTCAATGTCCAGGTTGATAACTGCTAGACTCAATCAGGTTTAGCCATTTAAAGTCAGCAGTTTAATATCCATTAAGGGGCCTCTGTGGCTCATTTTGTTAGTGCGCTAGCGCAGCTTAATGACCCAGGAATCTCTCACCAATGCAGTCGCTGTGAGTTCAAGTTCAGCTCATACTGGCTGTGTCTCCGGCCGTACATGGGAAGGTCTGACAGCAACCTGTGGATGGTCGTGGGTTACCCCGGGAAGTATTCTTGAGTACGGAGTAAAACACCAATCAGATAAATAAATAAATAAATAAATATCCATTGAAGTTGTTTCGTCTCATAAAATTGGCAATCTTCGTAATTCCTGACAAGATGATCATTGTAAGAGGTTAGGCCAAGTAGTTTCAAGAAATAGATGTAAGTATTAGTAAGGGGAAAAAACTTTTAAAGTGTGGTAATGCATTTCAGTTGTGACATTCTATTTTAATCATATACAGAAGGAACATTTAAGCTTTGCTCTAACTTAAGTTTGTGTCGTGAAATTGGGCCTTGGTTTGCCTAGTGTCCCCAGTACTGGGTGAGTGTAATATCTGGTGCCTTTGCCATGTTATTTCATGTTGGAACTATAAATGTGATGCTATTGGGATCAGCCTTAAATGAGAGGCTGTTCTGACAAACAGTGAAACAATGCTGAAAGTGATAAAATACCCGAAACAAAGAAACCTCCTCCCCTTGGTTGAGTGTGGCTTTATGTCCAGAAATTTGGCAGGCACACCTGTCAAGTTACACTGCTTGTTTTCCTTTCACCATAAACATAGAGATATCAGGTGAGTCATTCCATGATTTTTTGTAATTTAGCTTGAGTGAAGTTTATATCAGAAAAATTGCAAACGCCTGCATTTCCTCAATTCAGATTACAAAAGACTCAAGACCTCCTTTACACCAGCACCAAAGATTACCTGAACCTGCGTTATGAAGGACGTTGTCAGGAAAAGAAGTGGATGGAGGAAAAAGATGCTCTCCTCCAAGAGTTGGACAGCTGTAAAGAAAAAATGAGAGGCCTGAATCTGAAACAGGATGTGGTGTTTAATGTGTCCAGTGGTGGATGTGACAGAACCCATGCTCACTCAGAGGATCTAGAGGTGAGTAGACAAGAAATGGTTTCTCTTCTCTGCCATGATACTTAGTTATTTTTGAGGGGACTTGGAAATGCTTTCCATGCATCTTTGTGTCAGCCTGCCTGCCGTGCAACCAGTCAACTTCATATTTACACATTGGTTTGAGGTCATTGAGAGAACAGCTGGGATTGATTTTCATCACTGTACATAATGTAGTAAGTCTGCAGTTGGCCATTTTGAATATTTTGGCCATTACATGTATCTTTCTGAACCAATGGCCATCATCAGTTATCAGCCAATCAAGTTCATTCTTGCTTGAGGGAGTGAAGGCAGTGATGAGGATCAGAGAAGAAATGAGATGCATCATAGAAGAAATGAGATAAAAAAACAGCACCATGTCTCTATTTTAATTCAATTTAAACATTGGTTTTGGCTTTGGTAACCTGACATGCAGGCCATGTCTGTGTGTAAAATCTGGGTTATAAGACACAACCTACTAGTGAGCAGACGAAAATTAATTCTTTGACACATCAGTGTAGACTTTCTAAAGTTGACAGTACCATTAAGTGGATTCTGCTTTATATGTCTCTGTACTGTTGGTTGGGTTGATGTAAATTTTATTATGTGTACCAGTATAGAATTTTTATTGTTGATTATTATATCTATTTGCAGTTCTGTAGACTTTTGAGTTTGGGAAAATTGCAGAAAATTGCTTAAATCTGTATCAATGTATCCCCTGCGCTGTGGCCTGAAGTTATCCCCCCTTGTTTCAGAATCTTGAGTATAGGTTGAACGAGGCCAACAAGCTATCAGACATGTACAGGGAGCAGGTGATCTCACTTGAATATGAAGTGTCAAGGAAACGTGAGGAAGGTGATGTTACAAGAGAGCTTTTTAAGGTATACTGTCTTTTGATCAAAGCAAACAAAATAGTCTCAAAAAAATATCTGAAATTTTCACAACATTGGAAAGGTTGGGATGAAGTTAATGATGCATTTGTAAAATCTGGTGAGGTTTAATTCATGCTTGATAATTTTGCAAGTTTATATAGTTTATTATTAAGTATGTGGCCTTTTGTTTGAGATAGATGTAACTTTTAAACTCATGTATCAGTTTTGCCTCTTGTATATAGGTGTACATGTTCATCCCAGTCAAAGTGTGAACTACACCTGTATTTTGTGCATGTTATTATTGTGTTATTTTTGTGGGACACAGACATATTTCTTTTCTATTCACCAACAAAATTGGATAATGCAGGGGTTGGTCTATTTTTCTGGTCTCTATTCTACTGGTCCAATCATTGCCAAACCTATCTCCAAGGAGGGTAGTATTTTAAATTCAGCAGATTTGATTCATTATTAATTACTTTAGCTTTGCAGAAAATTATTTCTGCATCCTTTTAGTTGCAATCTATTTGTTCATTTATATTCAGACCTTATGTAAAGTCAGTGACATAAAATGATGAACATATTTTTAATTTAACAGATTTGATGCACATCAATTACCTCATTTAGAAAAATAAGTAAAGTCTTGGCATTTTGTTTCATTTGTGGTGGAATTAATGCCAGACTTTGTACACCACCAAACACATAAGTAGCGTGATATTGCAAATTCAGTAAAGCAGATGCATCTTAATTTATACGTTAATAAGCTAACACAGAAACACATCATTGCACTCATAATATCATAATATCATTCTTTGTTTTGGCTATTTGGGGAATTCCCCATGAAATTAATCTTTAAAATTGTGTCAGTCATTGACCATGCCCAACAGACAAGCTCAGGCGGATTTAGACTAAAGTTACAGGGTACTCTGCAGGCCTGAATTTAATTGAGGAATGCTAAATTGTTTAGGTTATGTGGTTGACTCCCTATTTTTGCATTATTCTGTCAATGTTGTAGTCAGCTTACAGCCCTATATTCATTTCATTGATAAAGATCAGATTGACAAGTATCCTGTAAAATGCCAGTGAAGTTGGTGATGCCTCACACACATGTTGTTTGGTTAGTCAAAATTGTTCTATTTGAGAGGAGCTGTATTTCTGGCCATATCAATTCAGTAACCTTCAGTTAAGCAGAAAAACACACTGAATGTGTTCTCACAATGTTTTGACACCCGAGTGCCGTTCTGCACAACAGCAAATTAAAATTGAAGACTTTCTTAAATTCAGTATTTGCAGGATTTTTTTCTTTCACCATGAACTATGAAGGTGACATGATATATAGCATGGATGTTGTGGTCTAGGGCTTAAGCTAACAGATAACATCAGCTGCGCTGGATTAATATGAATGAATGAGTATGGCTTAATGCCACATAGGCAATATTTCAGCCATATGGTGGATTAATACAAGGAGAATTCTGCATGTTTCAAAAGAAATCAAGGATTAATTGGGTGGGGGTTGTTACATTATACATAGTTGTCACATATGTGGTTCCTATTTTAAAGGGAAAACTCTGAAGAGCTTGTTGGTCTTAATGAACAGCATATAGTGTGCTTGGCTAGAACTGGTACTGTTCATCTGTGAATACCAAAAGAAGAAACAGATCACATAGACATTATTTATACTGTAGTACATGTTTTTGGTCCAAATATCATTCTGATGCCTAGAAGTCATGTGTGGCTTAAAAGAGTAAAGGCTATATCTGAAGCTACAGCCTGAGTTTAATGTCTCTCTCTCTCTCTGAAGAAGACAGTCTCAAACAAAATATATCTGAATCTACAGCAGTTTTATCAGTCAAACAATGACTGAGTAAGACTGAGTCATCAACATCCTACAGATTATGAACATGCCAATTTTGTGGCTGCCATCTGAAAAAAAAATTTTTTTTTTGTTCTGGCTAACTAATATATCCAACCAAGCGAAAAAAAATGTGTTTATGGGTTTGTATTATACAATAGGCCCATCACTGGCTTTATTTTGCAACAACTTTTAGCTCACCTATACAAAGTACAAGCATAGTTTATGTGATACCCCTACCATCAGAGTTGTTGTCCAATAACAGGTGAAGCAATGTTAAACAAAATGTTAGGTGTGGTATCTTAAAAAGTCTCAGGTTTTGCACACATGTGAAGATGTCCCAACGTTTAGTTGCTGTGTGC